>NC_089203.1:31456646-31498536 GCF_963930695.1 Labrus bergylta | reverse complement strand
CTGATCCTGATCTGTTCACACATGACGCTCCTCCTGATCTGTTCACACATTACCCTCCTCCTGATCTGTTCACACATGACCCTCCTCCTGACCTGTTCACATGACCCTCCTCCTGATCTGTTCACACATGACCCTCCTCCTGATCTGTTCACACATTACCCTCCTCCTGATCTGTTCACACATGACGCTCCTCCTGATCTTTTCACACATGACACTCCTCCTGATCTGTTCACACATGACCCTCCTCCTGATCTGTTCACACATGACGCTCCTCCTGATCTGTTCACACATTACCCTCCTCCTGACCTGTTCACATGACGCTCCTCCTGATCTGTTCACACATTACCCTCCTCCTGATCTGTTTCACACATTACCCTCCTCCTGATCTTTTCACACATGACACTCCTCTGATCTGTTCACACATGACCCTCCTCCTGATCTGTTCACACATGACACTCCTCCTGATCTGTTCACACATGACCCTCCTCCTGACCTGTTCACATGACGCTCCTCCTGATCTGTTCACACATTACCCTCCTCCTGATCTGTTCACACATGACCCTCCTCCTGATCTGTTCACACATTACCCTCCTCCTGATCTGTTCATACATGACACTCCTCCTGATCTGTTCACACATGACCCTCCTCCTGACCCGTTCACACATGACTTGAAACGGCGCTCTGATCAGGGCAACAGTCTGAGTGTCGGCGTTCACACATGCTCTTGTAAATATTTTCCTGAGTTTCTCTGTGCAGGTGTGAAAGCACTAAACTGTTTACTTTACCATCTCCCCGATGTTCAGTCCTGAGGTGTTGGGCTGCCGTCCGATGGCCCAGAGGAGACAGTCCACCTCCTGGATGGTTCTGACCTTCTCCTCGTCGTTCTTCTTCTCGGGGTCTTTGGTAACCAGCGTCACCTCCAGCCCTTTGTCCATTTTACACACAGACTTCACCTGCGAGTTCTTCCACAGGTCACGCCCGAGTTCTGCAGCTCTTTGGTACAGTTAGCGCTGATGAGGCTGTCGAAGTTCCTCAGCACCTGCAGAGGGAAGGAGGGGGCGTTTATTTATTTATTTGTTAGGGACAGTGCGTAAAAACGCCAGATTATAGCAGACGTGCTAGTTTCCAAAGTCCTTCAAAGGAGGAGGAGCAAGTCCGTGCAACATGTTATTTATAAAACGTGCATTTTTAAAATGAACAAAATTATGAAAATTTAGTAAATTATGTTTATCTATGTTTAGAGGTCACTCTCTTTTAAAGCCCTCATGTATCAGATGCTGAGCTTCAGTGTGTGTCTCACTCCAGTCTGCCGGATGATCAGGGACGTTTTGGACCCCAGGGTGGACAGGATACCCGCCAACTCCACGGCGATATACCCCGCCCCCACGATCACGCTGCGCCTGTTAGGAGACAAAACACCTTTAAATCACAGAACCTCACACACATGCGCCAAACACTCAGGAGATTTGATCGTCCGCTTACTTCGGCAGAGTTTCCAGCTCAAAGAATCCATCGCTGGTCACGCCCAGATTGGCCCCTGAACGATAAAAGCGAGGAAACGTTAAGGATGAAATCAAAACAATGGCAGGAGCCTGATGGCGTCACTAACATGTCTGACCTGGAACTTCATCTTCACTCAGAACAGACGGCTGCCCTCCAGTGGCGATGAGGATGTGAGGAGCCGTGTACTTCCTGCCGTTGACCTCCACAGTGGGCTCGGGGTCGTTGGTGAAGCGGGCGTGGCCTTGGATGGTTTGGATTTTCGCCTGAGAAGGAGCAGAGGTTTTCTTTATGACTGTTTAGAGGTCAAACATCAAAGAGTAGGTCGAGGTGAACTTACTTTGTCCAGGTTGTTACGGTAAATGCGATTGAGGTGACTGACGTACGCGTCTCGTTTGGCCTTCAGCGTTCTGCAGAAACAAGAAAGGACGAAGGAGAGCTCGTAACACATGAAGAAGAAGATCAGGTTCTGACGTTCAGATTGAAAGATCCTGACACATCAAGGAGACCGTCCACCGTCAGTGAGTGGTCGTCGCCCTAGTTCTTTGGCCGTAACATGTCAGAAACAGAAGGTCGATTTAAACCCGACTTGGAAAGAAGACTCGTGCAGAGAAAGTTCTGAGGAATTAAACCCAGCAGTTCTTTTGTTACCGTCTGCTTGCCCATTGTTCCCACAGCTCAGAGACACGATGCTTCACTTCCTCCTGTGTCTCACTTTTCACCGTCTCATCACAACATCCCTAAAACGTAACACGAGCTGCAGACCCCACACACACACACACACACACACACACACACACACACACACACACACACACACACACACACACACACACACACACACACACACACACACACACACACACACACACACACACACACACACACACACACACACACACACACACACACACACACACACACACACACACACACACACACACACACACACACACCACACACACACACACACACACACACACACACACACACACACACACACACACACACACACACACACACACACACACACTTCCATTATGCAGCCACACCTCCACACCCCGATGAACATTGGAGATTAATGGACTTCTCTCATATTGCAGACAGACACTCCTGCCTTATCTCAACTGTGACCTTTAACGCACCACAGCCAACAAACACTCCACCTTAAAGACGAGGCAGACGGAGGAGAAGCAGACTGAAGGTGGAGGAGGGGCTGAAGGTGGAGGAGGGACTGAAGGTGGAGGAGGGGCTGAAGACGAGGCAGACGGAGGGAGAAGAGGGCTGAAGGTGGAGGAGGGGCTGAAGAAGGTGGAGGAGGGCTGAAGGTGGAGGAGGGGCTGAAGACGAGCAGACGGAGGAGAAGAGGGCTGAAGGTGGAGGAGGGGCTGAAGGTGGAGGAGGGGCTGAAGACGAGGCAGACGGAGGAGAAGAGGGCTGAAGGTGGAGGAGGGGCTGAAGGTGGAGGAGGGGCTGAAGACGAGGCAGACGGAGGAGAAGAGGGCTGAAGGTGGAGGAGGGGCTGAAGGTGGAGGAGGGGCTGAAGACGAGGCAGACGGAGGAGAAGAGGGCTGAAGGTGGAGGAGGGGCTGAAGGTGGAGGAGGGACTAAAGACGAGGCGGACGGAGGAGAAGAGGGCTGAAGGTGGAGGAGGGACTGAAGGTGGAGGAGGAACTAAAGACGAAGCGGACGGAGGAGAAGAGGGCTGAAGGTGGAGGAGGGGCTGAAGGTGGAGGAGGGGCTGAAGGTGGAGGAGGAACTAAAGACGAGGCGGACGGAGGAGAAGAGGGCTGAAGGTGGAGGAGGGGCTGAAGGTGGAGGAGGGACTGAAGGTGGAGGAGGAACTAAAGACGAGGCAGACGGAGGAGAAGAGGGCTGAAGGTGGAGGAGGGGCTGAAGACGAGGTGGACGGAGGAGAAGAGGGCTGAAGGTGGAGGAGGGGCTGAAGGTGGAGGAGGGACTGAAGGTGGAGGAGGGACTGAAGGTGGAGGAGGGACTAAAGACGAGGCGGACGGAGGAGAAGAGGACTGAAGGTGGAGGAGGGGCTGAAGGTGGAGGAGGGGCTGAAGGTGGAGGAGGAACTAAAGACGAGGCGGACGGAGGAGAAGAGGGCTGAAGGTGGAGGAGGAACTGAAGGTGGAGGAGGGGCTGAAGGTGGAGGAGGAACTAAAGACGAGGCGGACGGAGGAGAAGAGGGCTGAAGGTGGAGGAGGGGCTGAAGGTGGAGGAGGGACTGAAGGTGGAGGAGGAACTAAAGACGAGGCAGACGGAGGAGAAGAGGGCTGAAGGTGGAGGAGGGGCTGAAGACGAGGTGGACGGAGGAGAAGAGGGCTGAAGGTGGAGGAGGGACTAAAGACGAGGTGGACGGAGGAGAAGAGGGCTGAAGGTGGAGGAGGGGCTGAAGGTGGAGGAGGGACTGAAGGTGGAGGAGGGACTGAAGGTGGAGGAGGGACTAAAGACGAGGCGGACGGAGGAGAAGAGGACTGAAGGTGGAGGAGGGGCTGAAGGTGGAGGAGGGGCTGAAGGTGGAGGAGGAACTAAAGACGAGGCGGACGGAGGAGAAGAGGGCTGAAGGTGGAGGAGGAACTGAAGGTGGAGGAGGGGCTGAAGGTGGAGGAGGGACTGAAGGTGGAGGAGGGACTGAAGGTGGAGGAGGAACTAAAGACGAGGCGGACGGAGGAGAAGAGGGCTGAAGGTGGAGGAGGGGCTGAAGGTGGAGGAGGGGCTGAAGGTGGAGGAGGGACTAAAGACGAGGCGGACGGAGGAGAAGAGGGCTGAAGGTGGAGGAGGGACTGAAGACGAGGCAGACGGAGGAGAAGAGGGCTGAAGGTGGAGGAGGGACTGAAGGTGGAGGAGGGGCTGAAGGTGGAGGAGGGGCTGAAGGTGGAGGAGGGACTAAAGACGAGGCAGACGGAGGAGAAGAGGGCTGAAGGTGGAGGAGGGACTGAAGGTGGAGGAGGGGCTGAAGGTGGAGGAGGAACTAAAGACGAGGTGGACGGAGGAGAAGAGGGCTGAAGGTGGAGGAGGGACTGAAGACGAGGCAGACGGAGGAGAAGAGGGCTGAAGGTGGAGGAGGGACTAAAGACGAGGTGGACGGAGGAGAAGAGGGCTGAAGGTGGAGGAGGGACTGAAGGTGGAGGAGGAACTGAAGACGAGGCGGACGGAGGAGAAGAGGGCTGAAGGTGGAGGAGGGACTGAAGGTGGAGGAGGGGCTGAAGGTGGAGGAGGGACTGAAGGTGGAGGAGGGGCTGAAGGTGGAGGAGGGACTGAAGACGAGGCAGATGGAGGAGAAGAGGGCTGAAGGTGGAGGAGGGACTGAAGGTGGAGGAGGGGCTGAAGGTGGAGGAGGGACTAAAGACGAGGCAGACGGAGGAGAAGAGGGCTGAAGGTGGAGGAGGGGCTGAAGGTGGAGGAGGGGCTGAAGGTGGAGGAGGGACTGAAGGTGGAGGAGGGGCTGAAGGTGGAGGAGGGACTGAAGGTGGAGGAGGGGCTGAAGGTGGAGGAGGGGCTGAAGGTGGAGGAGGGGCTGAAGGTGGAGGAGGGACTGAAGGTGGAGGAGGGGCTGAAGGTGGAGGAGGGGCTGAAGGTGGAGGAGGGACTGAAGGTGGAGGAGGGGCTGAAGGTGGAGGAGGGACTGAAGGTGGAGGAGGGGCTGAAGGTGGAGGAGGGACTGAAGGTGGAGGAGGGACTGAAGGTGGAGGAGGGACTGAAGGTGGAGGAGGGACTAAAGACGAGGCGGACGGAGGAGAAGAGGGCTGAAGGTGGAGGAGGGGCTGAAGGTGGAGGAGGGACTGAAGGTGGAGGAGGGACTGAAGGTGGAGGAGGGGCTGAAGGTGGAGGAGGGACTGAAGGTGGAGGAGGGGCTGAAGGTGGAGGAGGGACTGAAGGTGGAGGAGGGGCTGAAGGTGGAGGAGGGACTGAAGGTGGAGGAGGGGCTGAAGGTGGAGGAGGGACTGAAGGTGGAGGAGGGGCTGAAGGTGGAGGAGGGGCTGAAGGTGGAGGAGGGACTGAAGGTGGAGGAGGGGCTGAAGGTGGAGGAGGGGCTGAAGGTGGAGGAGGGGCTGAAGGTGGAGGAGGGGCTGAAGACGAGGCAGTGATCCGGCTCAGTCTTCATTCAGTGTCAGGTTTCACACTCTGCTGGTGATACTTACTCCCAGCTGAAGCGCACACTCTCCACGTCATAGCCGTAATCAGCGTGATCGTGGAGATACTCGGCGTGCACCGCAGCGTTCCACATGACCTGCGAGGAGAGACACGGGTCAGACACGGGTCAGACACGGGCGGAATGTGACACCATGACGACTCTCAGAAACGGAAACAAAAGAAGACGGTACCTTCTTGGGGACACAGCCGACATTGACCTAAAGAGAAACACACACACACAGAGCACATCAGCTGAATGAAAGCTGGACCAATCAGATTCAAGCACGGCTCAAGTTAGAGAGCAAAGGCCTCAGAGGTCAGAAGAGTAACAGAGGAAAGCTGCAAACTTCTGATAATCGTCTCAGACAGAAGAAACATTCTTATGTCTTATCTTACACAATCTACCTTGTAGTCAAACCAGCGCTGCAACTTTCAACACCCACGCTGTGTTCATGTGAACTAACCAGGAAGTGACAACACAATACTTCCTGCTTGACCACATGGACCCTCCTGGTCTTCAGGTGTAGCCTGATGGGACATCGCCGGGGTCAGCTCGTTACCATCCTCAGGACCCGATAAAAACTCTAAATATTTATCAACCACTCAAGAGTTATTGAACTACAAATAAAGGATTGTTCACATTTGGACCTCAGACAGTACAAAGAATGTGACGGGGCACCAGCGGTTAGTTTGCACGCCCCATGTACAGAGGCTACAGTCCCCTAAGCTCTCTCTCTCTCTCTCTCGACCCAGTAAAAACTGCTCCGCGACCCTCTTTAGGGTCCCGACCCACATGTTGAGAATCACTATAACAGCTGTGTTGAGCTAAATAATCATTCAATCATTAGTGAATAAATCTGGATCATTTTGTAACTTTATTCTTACTTCCTCATTTCTAACAACAGTTCTGTGCCCGCCTGTTAACATCACTGATCATTTTAAACTTCTAAAACAACATCCTACTGAAGGTTTAAAGTATAGAAGGTGAGGGTAACACCTGTCCATCACAGCTGTGCACATCCGCACAGACGCTCTACATTTCCAACGTTTGTTGTACACACACAAAAAAGAACCGGTCCACAAAAGGAGTCCGGAGGCTTCGCAGTGAACCTGGACACCGACATGCGTGATGAGGCTGCAGAGAGGACAGGACGGTGACAGAGGTCGGGAGGATAACGGGGGGGGGGGGGGGGGGGGGGTCGGGAGGATAACGGGGGGAGTGGGGGGGGTCGGGAGGATAACGGGAGGATAACGGGGGGAGTGGGGGGGGGGGGTCGGGAGGATAACGGGGGGAGTGGAGGGGGGGGGGGGGTCGGGAGGATAACGGGGGGAGTGGAGGGGGGGGGGGGGTCGGGAGGATAAACGGGGGGAGTGGGGGGGGGGGGGTCGGGAGGATAACGGGGGGAGTGGGGTGGGACGGGGGGTGTAGTTTTTACTCACGCAGGTACCTCCGAGTTTGTGACTCTCGATGACTGCGGTGGCTGCACCGAGCTCCGACGCCCTCCGAGCCCCGGCCAGACCTCCAGACCCCCCGCCGATCACCAGGAAGTCGAACCGAGTGGTTTCTGTGGAAGTGGGGCCTGAAGCCATGCTTCTGCGGATCACTGCGTGTCTGCGAAAAGACGAGAAAAGTTGCTTTCTGCGGATCAGACAGCAGGAGGCTTGGCTTAATACTGCCATAACCAGGAAGCTCGCATGCAGGCGTGTGTGTCCGACAAACGGCGAATGGGAGGGTCAAGTGAAAGCCAATGCTGTGTCATTGTGAATTGCAACAATGGTGTGCAAATCCCAGAAACTGTTTTCACAATAGTTATGGTGATCCTCACACAGCTACAGTATGGCGGTTACAATAACAGGTGGACGAGAGCAGCGAAAAGGACTCAAGAATTTAAAGGTGTTAAAATGTTGACATGTTGACAATAATGTGAGCTGTTCAGCAGTTTGTGTTCCTCACCTGGATGAAGCCTGTGATGCTGCTACAGCATGAAGCAGCCTGCAGATCCGTGTGAACAGCATGTTTTCATCTCTTTACGACATTACACACCTCGGTCTCTTTCCAGCCTGTCAGGCGGTGCTCACCTGTGCTTGGGTTAAACTTCATTAACCAAATACTAAAGCTGTAAACCACTTCCTGTGTCACTGGGTGAACTCACAGCCCACTAACACCAGCGTGGGTGTCTAAATGACCCACTGACTTTCCACTCGTGCTAATAATGGAGTGTGTTTCTAACCGAGCTACACTCACACGTTTCAAAGTGGTTTGTCATTTTGTTCGAACAAATCAACAACAATCACATGAAATATGAGATTTCCTCGTGTTCTTGCTCCACGCAGTGTAACCCCAGGAGGAAGACCCCCGTTGTTTTTCTCCATGGTGGATTTGATTATTAGCCATGACGTCATAACCATCTAAAGCTACGTGAGCGTGACACTATGGTGTATGCTCGTGTTGACACAAGTTCGTGAAATATCAATCTCGTTTTAAGAAAAACACGGTTTATTCACGATTTCTGGTCTTAAAAAAAAGAACTACACTACCCACAATCCTAGTTTCACAGCGACGTCTCTGGTTGGTGGAGTTCGCTGTTACCATGGAAATGCGTACTGTCCCCGCGAGCTAGCTCTCGGCGGCTTCCACTAAAGATCAAAGTTCAAGATAATATAAAAAATAAACTCCAACATTATTAATAACGTTATAAACACGAACACAAAGAAGGTCCGTGTACGTTAAGAGACAAGTTCACTAAAACTACAGTTTGTTTGAATAGCAATGCATTGTGGGATGTGTAGTTCCTTCACTTCACAGTCTTGTACCTTTGCCTTTTTTCTTGTTTTAAGAAGTCGTCTTCGTGCTGAGTCAGCTGTTCCACAGTCACGAGTGTTTTGTTCGTGGGTTGGTTTGTTTCCAGGATTAAAAGTTCTGATTTAACGACTTTCTGTAAAGCATTGAACCGTAAATTCACTTCCGGTACCAGAGCTGCTGAAAAAGTGGGCGGTCACTGTTGAGCGTGTCAAAATAAAAATAAATAGAAAAATTCAAGCTTCCGGTTAAGACTTTCAGATTAAGACCTAACTCTTGAAAACATACACGAGTCATGTTGTGTAGCTACCACTACCAATACCAGACCAGTTTAACGTAAACAATAGATACATAATGACTGTATTCACAATAAATAGACAGAGTTTAATCGACAAAGAGGGAGAACTAACAGAGCAGGTTCTTATTTTGAAGGCGACAGCAGCCTTTTCACGGGTCGTTGTAGCTAGCTGCAGATTGCTAACAGTAAGCTCGGCTCGGCTGACCGTGCAAACAGCGTTCAGTTCAAAAAGGATTTACAGACTTCAAAAGCTGCTGCCCCGTCCTGAAGACGGTACGTGAGTCTGACTCAGTCTGTTGTGTTAGGGTAACCCGTCTCTCCCCGTCTCCCCTCTCTCCCCCGTCTCCCCCCCTCTCTCTCCCCCCCTCTCTCTCTCTCTCTCTCTCTCTCTCCGCTCGTTGTGGCCTTTTTCCCTTAAATCTAACGGAACACAACCCGGACTACAGGATCACAACCCGGACTACAGGATCACAACCCGGACTACAGGATCACATCCCGGACTACAGGATCACAACCCGGACTACAGGATCACATCCCGGACTACAGGATCACAACCCGGACTACAGGATCACAACCCGGACTACAGGATCACATCCCGGACTACAGGATCACATCCCGGACTACAGGATCACATCCCGGACTACAGGATCACAACCCGGACTACAGGATCACAACCCGGACCACAGGATCACATCCCGGACCACAGGATCACATCCCGGACTACAGGATCACATCCCGGACTACAGGAACACATCCCGGACTACAGGATCACATCCCGGACTACAGGATCACAACCCGGACTACAGGATCACATCCCGGACTACAGGATCACATCCCGGACTACAGGATCACATCCCGGACTACAGGATCACAACCCGGACTACAGGATCACATCCCGGACTACAGGATCACATCCCGGACTACAGGATCACATCCCGGACTACAGGATCACAACCCGGACCACAGGATCACATCCCGGACTACAGGATCACATCCCGGACTACAGGATCACAACCCGGACTACAGGATCACATCCCGGACTACAGGATCACATCCCGGACTACAGGATCACATCCCGGACTACAGGATCACAACCCGGACTACAGGATCACATCCCGGACTACAGGATCACATCCCGGACTACAGGATCACAACCCGGACCACAGGATCACATCCCGGACCACAGGATCACATCCCGGACCACAGGATCACATCCCGGACTACAGGATCACATCCCGGACTACAGGATCACATCCCGGACTACAGGATCACATCCCGGACTACAGGATCACAACCCGGACTACAGGATCACATCCCGGACTACAGGATCACATCCCGGACTACAGGATCACATCCCGGACTACAGGATCACACAGTACTGACTACATCTGAATTAGTTAACCGGGGGTCTTAACTAACCGTTAGAATGTGTTATGAGGGGAAGGAGGATCTTTAGGGGCCCTTGATGAATGTCAGCTCTCTAACCAGGGCCGATTACAAAGTCTGTCAGGGCTCTGGGGGCCCCTCCAACACACACACACACAGAGAGACACACAGACAGACACACAGAGAGACACACAGAGAGACACACAGAGAGACACACAGACAGACACACAGAGAGACACACAGACAGACACACAGAGAGACACACAGACAGACACACAGAGAGACACACAGAGAGACACACAGAGAGACACACAGAGAGACACACAGAGAGACACACAGACAGACACACAGAGAGACACACAGAGAGACACACAGAGAGACACAGAGAGACACACACACAGAGAGACACACAGACAGACACACAGAGAGACACACAGACAGACACACAGAGAGACACACAGAGAGACACACAGAGAGACACACACACAGAGAGACACAGAGAGACACACACACAGAGAGACACACAGAGACACACAGAGAGACACACAGAGAGACACACAGACAGACACACAGAGACACACACACACACACACACACACACACACACATACAGAGAGAGACACACAGAGAGACAGACACACACACAGAGAGACACACACAGAGACACACAGAGAGACACACAGAGAGACACACAGAGAGACACACACAGAGACACACAGAGAGACACACAGACAGACACACAGAGACACACACACACACACACACACACACACACACACACACACACACACACACACACACACACACACACACAGAGGCTGTTTTTAATACTGTTAAACATCAAAGATCGTCTCTAACTGTAAGGCTAGCAGACGGGATGTTATCCTCTTGATGTGGTTGTTCACACATGCACCTCACAGCAGGAGACTTTCACCTCCATAGGACTCTATAATGAGAATATGTGTGTTTGTATCAATGCTACGTGTAGTTGAACAGAATCTCAGTGTGAAGTAAAGAGAGGAGAAGAACATCCTGGAGAACAGGAAACATGCAGCAGCAGGTTGATTAGAGCACAGAGATGGTAGAGGTGGCGTGCAGACAGTCTATGGTCGTGCAGTGACCACAGGGAATGAAGGTCACCACCCCCTCCCACTGGCCCCTCCCACTGGCCCCTCCCACTGGCCCCTCCCACTGGCTCCAGGTGAATTCTCCTGATTATATCCTGCTGTGTTCTCACATCAGCTCACTCTGACTTTCTGCAGAATAAACACGAGGAGGCTGGAGGAGAAACATTCAGATGTTTGAGTGATCACATGACGCTCAGAGTGAAGAGAGAAACATTCAGATGTTTGAGTGATCACATGACGCTCAGAGTGAGAACACTTCAGGAGGTTCTGCTGTGTGAACGTCATAAAAGACACACAGGAGGACTTTACAGTAAAATCTGGAATATAAAACGCATTCTGTTTTGGGGGTTAGGGGTTCAGAAAAATCCACAACGTGCACTTTTATCCTTCTACATTGACAGCCCATGAGTCTCTCTTTCTGTCTCCCAGTTCTTCAAGACGGAGAACAGATGGTAAAAAGGGGCGTTGCTCGCCTGGTCTGCATCCCTTTGTATCCCAGTATAACATTACAAAACGATCGAGGGCAGGTTTTAAATCGCGTAGCGGTGGATGATGGTGTGTCAGCATCATATACCGGTTTATCAGTCGCACTGCTCAATGTGACACAAGAGACTTTTTAGATGAAAAGACTAAACTGTGTTTTTTTTGTCTCATGCTTTCCGCAGGAGGAAGTCACCCTCTCTGACCTCACAGTCCGTCTCTGAGGGGACGAGCCCCGGACGCCCAGCTCGTTATGGACACTTCCTCCAATGTGTAGCTGCAGCGTTGGAGAGTTGTGGAGCGACTGGCTTGTGACCAGCAGACACCGCTTGACGACATGAAGCCCACCAGCTATCAAAGTACGCCACCGCCGGTGAAAGTGGGACACTCCAGTTTGGCTTTAACAACTTCTAACGTCATGTACTGTGACAAATGTGGATTTGCTACGACGGACCCTGCTGTCTTCAAGAAGCACAGGATCGAGCACATGGGGATGAGGTTTTACTGTTTTTACTGCAACAACGTGTCGTTCAGCGAGGCCGAGCTGACGGCTCATGTGAAGCTTCACACCGTAAAGTATCAGTTCCAGTGTCCTCACTGCGGTCAGGGCTACATGAGGAGGCTGTGCCTGGTCAAGCACATCGAGCGTCTGCACAGTAAGAGTCTTAGTCAAGGAGCTGCTAAACCTGGCTCCACAAAGAGTCCACATGCTCCGCTCTCCAGTGCCTTACCAGGTGTGCCCACTGCTGTGACATCATCCCTACGACCTGCTGTCAGGGTCACGGTGCCCAGACCGAGTGCACCTGCTGTCAGACCGGACGAGCAAAGGGGGAGAACTCTGGACCACAAGACATCCAGTGTCATGAACAGTAAGACAGAACTCCTCCCCCCTCTCAACGGACTCATTCAGCAGAGCAGGGCTCTCACTGTGCCCCTCCCAGAGGAGGTCAACATCCCTGCAGACTGTTTGGTGGAGCTTGTGGAGGTCAGGACTGTCAACGGGACCAAGGAGCTCAAGCTGAGGCTCGTCTCTCAGCAGGAGAATGAGTCTGTGATAAAAGACACACGGACCACGGTCTCTGCAAACTCTGCACCCGGGAAACCTTTATCCTCTTCATTTAATCCTCCAAACACGGGGAAGTGCTCGGTCAACAGGAAGCCGTACGACATGAAGGACGTGAACGTGGCGCCTCCTGCTGTGGTCAACGTTTACAACAATCAGCAGAATCACGTCAGCAAAGAAAAAAATGGACTCAAGAGAGGATCAGGAGAAATAATCGACCTGGAGGGTCACGCCGCCACGCCCAGGAAAGTTTCAAAAAGCATCTTCAGTTCTGTGAAGGAGGGAAACAGTGGGATCAAAGTTAGTGCAGCTCCGCCCACTCTCACCTCCACCTGGACTCCTAACACGTTGCCTAGCAACCTGCAGACAGAGAACACGGGTGCCGGTGTTTCTCAGAGAGCAGATCAGAGGACGAGTTCAGTTCATCAGCAATCCAAGAGCTGCCAACAACAACGGGGGACGAGGGACTTAAAGAGTGTTCCTCGAGACGTGCAGTCGGGTGTGAAGCTGGAACCTGGCGTCCGCCTCAACAACATCACGGCCTCCATCATGAAGAAAGAGGCAGGGGGCTCCAACCAGCAGGATTCAAAGTCTTCTTCTCCGTCCGTGTGTGTGTCCTCAGTTTCAGCCCTCAAACAGAAACCTCCGATGATTTCAGTTTGTACGGGAAAAGGTGCAAATGAATGTTTTTCAGGACTCAAGGCGAGTAAGGGGTCCTCGGTGGTCAAAACACCGGCGCTGTCTAACGGCACACATCCAAAAGTCTCAACTTGGACACAGGAAGCCAGATTAAATAATAAAAACACAGAGAGGGCGGAGCCAGAAGCGGAGAGCTTTCCAGTCATCTCATCCGTGTTCTCGTTAAGTCAACAACCGGAGGACGTGCAAGGCTCCATCCAGCCGCTAGTCATGGCGGCTCTGCGCGGTATAGTGATGAACAACAGCTCGGGCGCCATAACCCGAGAAAACAACGAGATAACGACCAGCACAGACCTGGTGAAGGAGCTGCCGGCACTGGGCTGCTCTGCTCAGGTGCTCAAAAGAGACGTATCGTTAAGCTGCGTCGCACGCCACGCCACGGAGTCTGTAAAAGTCGAGCAGCTCGATAAAGGGATTGAAGCCCCTCCCCCCCTCAACCATGTGGATCCAATCCAAGTCAAGGAGGAGGAAAGTGGCACCAAGCCGCCGGACGACCACAAACAGAGTCAAACTCCTGATGTGAAACCTCCAACAGATCAGAAGCCTGTTTCTAAAGTGAGCGTAGAGGCGGAGCCTCCTCTGGCGAGGAGCGAGCACGACGTCTACTCAAAGTTCCTCACCGTGTCTCTGCAGAGGGTTCAAGTTGGAGAGTGGAAAAAGAACAGGAAGGGACTGAAACTGCGATTATCTAAGTGTAAGACTCGGGGAGCTCCGGGCAGTCCGACTGACTGCTCAGTTATTTATCCGGTCCCTCTGAAGGAGGACCAGCCGGTGAAACGACCACGACCCAACCAGCCCGTGGTCGTGCTCAATCATCCCAGGCCCCGGGCTTCTTCGGCACCGGCAGCCAGGGCGCACACTTTATCAGATACAGGAGCCTCCACGGGGGCCCCGAAGTGCCAAATCCTCAGAATGAGACTGAGTAAAGTGATGGGGCAGAAGTACGAGGTGATGGGCTGCACGGTCGGCGTCTTCTCATGAATGTAAGGACAGAGAACCACAAACAGGACTACACGAGGACTAGTATTACAACGTGGACTTTAAATACACTCAATATTAAGGCTGTTATTTTCCTAAAGAAATGGACGTCTGAATATCACTGACTTTAAATGTTTGTTATTTATATGGGACGCAGAGAGTTCAGGTGCAATGCAGTTTGACTGTTTCAAAGATGGTGGGCGGGGTTAGACCGCGGGCGTTATGTAGTCGACCTGTCGGAGTACAACACCGCATGCTGTTTACTCAAACAGGATAACTAACAGTATTTATCTTTTATTCTGCATCAGTGAGGTTTCATACGAGATGATTGATCTATCGGCATGTTTGTTGCAGATGAGTGGAGAAAGTCAAGAGGGAGTATTGTGATCAGTTGAAGGTCTCTGTTCTGGCCTTGAGCGATATCAGCAACAATAATGTACAAAGAAAACATTCCTGTTGAAGGATTTCTGCCCTCTGTTGTAATTAATTAGATCAACAGAAGAGTCCAAGGGAAGGAATCTGACACCGATATCTCTATCTATCTATCTGCAGAGAAAGACCGATATAGATATTTATTATGTTGAGTTATCAAACACGTGTGGAAAAGATTTATAATGAAGATGAGATGGTCACTCAGCTGGAGAGGAACTGAGCATGTACATGACCGCTTCAGGACGACGATAGCTGGTGTTAGAGAGACGGCTCAGACATTATGTCATTGTTCATGATGTGTGTGTCAGCAGTGTGGCGGTGCGTTCAGGTACAGATTTATATTGGGGTGATATTGTATGAAGGTGAAAGGACACATAGAGGTGTGTAGTGTACTACAGGGTGTGTTGAGTGCAGTGAAACCTCAGCGTCCCATGTCACTCTTTTTTACTCTGCTGACCTCTCCTGGTCATGAACTCGACTGATTGGACGTCACCAGCGGAACAAACGTCTCACTGCACCGCTCGCTGCTGTATGATTCTGTAGGGCAACAGCTTGAGGATGACAAAGTATTTAAAGTAGAACTGTCAGCATTAACGAGTTAATCACATTAATCTCCTGTTTGTCCCTTCAGGCTCTCCGTAGATAGTGGTCCTCAGTGTCTCCCTGTAGTCTCAGTGATGTAAAAGAAGGACACTGCTGCATCTTTGAATGTCTCATTTCACTTTAACAAACTCTCAGACAGTAATATCCACCTTATGACATCACACACTGACCTTATGACATCACACACTGACCTTATGACATCACACACTGACCTTATGTGATCACACATTAACCTTTGTTATCGTTCCTTTGAGCTGTTTGACCTCACTTTGGGATCCATAACTACTTCCTGTTTCTGTGCTTAACTTCATGTTCTAACCTTCCATCTACAGGAAGCTCCTTACTTTATTTCAAAATAAAAGCACACAGTAAGTAAAGTACTCCCACCTTCAGACAGGACAAACCTTCAAAATAAAAGCCTAACAAGTTTTGGACTTTCAAACATGCGATTAAAATGTGATTCATCGTGATTCACTTTTGAGATTTAGGGATTAATCGTGATTTAAAATAATCGTTTGACAGTCCTAATTTAAATATGGACAGCTTGACGGTGACCTCGCATTCCTTCGCTCTTCGTAGTCTCCGGTAAACTTCGCATTGAGGATAATCTATGATTTCTATTTATTATTGTTTACCTCACTTTGTGTTTCCATGACATTTTAATGTCTTAACTCCGCTGATATTAACTCCTCCGTGTGCCAAACAGTTTCCTCTCTGTGAGGTCACCTTTAACCTTTATCCTGTTAGCGGGAGAAGCTAACTTTACGTACACAGCGACGCACCTTGGATGGGTCGAAGAAGAAACTGGTTTAAGAATAACACGCTCGTCTGTGTCTCCTGTGCAGTTTATAATGTAATCATGATGTATATGATGATGATAGGACTTTTATTGTGTAAATACTTTCTGATATCGTGTTCAGGAGCAGCTGTTCTGACGCTGCAGACACTAAAGCTGCTGCCGTGTGCGCTCTGTTTAAAGGCGTGAGCGCCCGTCCTCCTCAGTGTCCCGCTTCGCCTCTCATTCTTGTTTAACAAATATTCATGTTACTGTTCAGAGTGTTTTTTTTTTTATTGTCTGTGTTGTAATTCATGTGCTCCGTGCTTTTATAAATCTATTGTGCAACAAAACTCTTTTTTTATTAAAACAAAGTAAACTGAACGGCAGCTGAACGACTTGTTCTTTTACTGCTCGTGAAGATGAGTCTCTGGAAGGGCTTTGGTGTCTGTACCTTTAAATATGTAAATGAGCTGTGTCTGACCACGCATCCTCTCTGGGAGGGCTTGGGTGTACTCGGTCTTTCTCGCTCCATGTCCTATTGTTCACGGTGAGAAGGCAGACTCAGAGGGCAGAACAAACACCTAGCTGTGGGAGTGTCACCCACCTGGGGGAGTAGCCCTTTGTGATGTCATGAAGGGAAAATCGCCAAACAGCCTGTTTGAGCACACATTTTCTGAAAAGAGGAGCAGGCAGAAGACGGAGAGGATGGACTTTTCTCATCATTGGAGGGTTTGTAGACAGATTAGAGACACATGTTAGAGTTAGAGGAACATAACATTCAAACACTTTAAACTCTTTATATGTGATTTTTTGATCCAGCAGATGTCGCCCTTGAGCACCAGCATGGAACCAAAACAACTCGTGCTGCATTGTTGTGTTAGCATGCTAATGCTAGCGATCTTTATTATGCTGGTATCTTCACACTGCATGTAAATTTACCTGAAATGAGCGTGATCTAGAAACACAGTTAAGCAGTGAGTACAGTATGTTATTCTTCTTTTCTCTAGTCCCTCAATTAAACAACTTTTATACACAAGGGGAGGAGTCAGCTGGCTGTCCGGGCGATGTAAACACACTGTACATATGACTCTGACATCATCACAGACAGCGGGACTCGGGGGTCTCACTCATGGTGTTTTGCTTTCTGATCGTTTTCAGAATCTTCTTTAAATAAAACCAATAGATGTAGAACATCAAAATGATAAAATGACTTAATTCAAAATAAACATCCAGGCTTTGAAGTTGCTCATGACCCCTAACCCTTACCCATAGTGAGAAATAATTAAAAATGTGTTTTTCCTCTGATCGTGTGAACGTCCAGTAATATATTATATTCATTCTTTAAAGGTGAAGCTGTATCCCTCCGTCTTTACTCGTTAGCCTTCAGGGCGCTCTCAGACTCCGGCTCTGCTGCTGTGATGACCGAGCTGGGACTCAGCTGGTCCTCGTCGTTGCCATTGTTCCCCCGTCTCATTGCAGCAGCTGGTCCACGTCCCTTTTTGTAATGGGACACGTCAGCACACAGTTTTCTGGGTATCTGCTCCCGGGTAGACTCCTTCCACTGATGAGGACGATCGGGAAGATGGAGTGGAACTTGATGATGTCTGCCACCGAGACGAACATCTGCAAGAAGACGAGAGAACAAGTTATGATGACGCTGAAGAGAGAAGGAAGGTGACATCTGATCTGAGGGGGATTGTTCTGAGTGTGTACAGGACGAGACGAGATGTTTGGGGATAACATTAAAATGTGTGTTATGACATACACATGAGTGTGTAGGTATATGACATACACATGAGTGTGTAGGTATATGACATACACATGAGTGTGTAGGTATATGACATACACATGAGTGTGTAGGTATATGACATACACATGAGTGTGTAGGTATATTACATACACATGAGTGTGTAGGTATATTACATACACATGAGTGTGTAGGTACATGAGTGTGTAGGTATATTACATGTACATGAGTGTGTAGGTATATTACATGTACATGAGGGTGTAGGTATATTACATGTACATGAGTGTGTAGGTATATTACATGTACATGAGTGTGTAGGTATATTACATGTACATGAGTGTGTAGGTATATTACATGTACATGAGGGTGTAGGTACATGAGTGTGTAGGTATATTACATGTACATGAGGGTGTAGGTACATGAGTGTGTAGGTATATTACATGTACATAGTGTGTAGGTATATTACATGTACATGAGGGTGTAGGTACATGAGTGTGTAGGTATATTACATGTACATGAGTGTGTAGGTATATTACATGTACATGAGGGTGTAGGTATATTACATGTACATGAGTGTGTAGGTACATGAGTGTGTAGGTATATTACATGTACATGAGTGTGTAGGTATATTACATGTACATGAGTGTGTAGGTATATTACATGTACATGAGTGTGTAGGTATATTACATGTACATGAGGGTGTAGGTACATGAGTGTGTAGGTATATTACATGTACATGAGTGTGTAGGTATATTACATGTACATGAGTGTGTAGGTATATTACATGTACATGAGTGTGTAGGTATATGACATACACATGAGTGTGTAGGTATATTACATACACATGAGTGTGTAGGTATATTACATGTACATGAGGGTGTAGGTATATGACATACACATGAGTGTGTAGGTATATTACATGTACATGAGGGTGTAGGTATATGACATACACATGAGTGTGTAGGTATATTACATGTACATGAGTGTGTAGGTATATTACATGTACATGAGGGTGTAGGTACATGAGTGTGTAGGTATATTACATGTACATGAGTGTGTATGTATATTACATGTACATGAGTGTGTAGGTATATTACATGTACATGAGGGTGTAGGTACATGAGTGTGTAGGTATATTACATGTACATGAGTGTGTAGGTATATTACATGTACATGAGTGTGTAGGTATATTACATACACATGAGTGTGTAGGTATATTACATGTACATGAGGGTGTAGGTACATGAGTGTGTAGGTATATTACATGTACATGAGTGTGTAGGTATATTACATACACATGAGTGTGTAGGTATATTACATGTACATGAGGGTGTAGGTATATGACATACACATGAGTGTGTAGGTATATTACATGTACATGAGTGTGTAGGTATATGACATACACATGAGTGTGTAGGTATATGACATACACATGAGTGTGTAGGTATATTACATGTACATGAGTGTGTAGGTATATTACATGTACATGAGGGTGTAGGTACATGAGTGTGTAGGTATATTACATGTACATGAGTGTGTATGTATATTACATGTACATGAGTGTGTAGGTATATTACATGTACATGAGGGTGTAGGTACATGAGTGTGTAGGTATATTACATGTACATGAGTGTGTAGGTATATTACATGTACATGAGTGTGTAGGTATATTACATACACATGAGTGTGTAGGTATATTACATGTACATGAGGGTGTAGGTACATGAGTGTGTAGGTATATTACATGTACATGAGTGTGTAGGTATATTACATGTACATGAGTGTGTAGGTATATGACATACACATGAGTGTGTAGGTATATTACATGTACATGAGTGTGTAGGTATATTACATGTACATGAGTGTGTAGGTATATTACATGTACATGAGTGTGTAGGTATATTACATGTACATGAGTGTGTAGGTATATTACATGTACATGAGTGTGTAGGTATATTACATGTACATGAGGGTGTAGGTACATGAGTGTGTAGGTATATTACATGTACATAGTGTGTAGGTATATTACATGTACATGAGGGTGTAGGTACATGAGTGTGTAGGTATATTACATGTACATGAGTGTGTAGGTATATTACATGTACATGAGGGTGTAGGTATATTACATGTACATGAGTGTAGGTACATGAGTGTGTAGGTATATTACATGTACATGAGTGTGTAGGTATATTACATGTACATGAGTGTGTAGGTATATTACATGTACATGAGTGTGTAGGTATATTACATGTACATGAGGGTGTAGGTACATGAGTGTGTAGGTATATTACATGTACATGAGTGTGTAGGTATATGACATACACATGAGTGTGTAGGTATATTACATGTACATGAGTGTGTAGGTATATTACATGTACATGAGTGTGTAGGTATATTACATGTACATGAGTGTGTAGGTATATGACATACACATGAGTGTGTAGGTATATTACATACACATGAGTGTGTAGGTATATTACATGTACATGAGGGTGTAGGTATATTACATACACATGAGTGTGTAGGTATAATACATGTACATGAGTGTGTAGGTATATGACATACACATGAGTGTGTAGGTATATGACATACACATGAGTGTGTAGGTATATTACATGTACATGAGTGTGTAGGTATATTACATGTACATGAGGGTGTAGGTACATGAGTGTGTAGGTATATTACATGTACATGAGTGTGTAGGTATATTACATGTACATGAGTGTGTAGGTATATTACATGTACATGAGTGTGTAGGTATATTACATGTACATGAGTGTGTAGGTACATGAGTGTGTAGGTATATTACATGTACATGAGTGTGTAGGTATATTACATGACATGAGGTGTAGGTATATTACATGTACATGAGTGTGTAGGTATATTACATGTACATGAGGGTGTAGGTATATTACATGTACATGAGGGTGTAGGTACATGAGTGTGTAGGTATATTACATTACATGAGTGTGTAGGTATATTACATGTACATGAGTGTGTAGGTATATTACATACACATGAGTGTGTAGGTATATTACATGTACATGAGGGTGTAGGTACATGAGTGTGTAGGTATATTACATGTACATGAGTGTGTAGGTATATTACATGTACATGAGTGTGTAGGTATATTACATGTACATGAGGGTGTAGGTATATGACATACACATGAGTGTGTAGGTATATTACATGTACATGAGTGTGTAGGTATATGACATACACATGAGTGTGTAGGTATATTACATGTACATGAGTGTGTAGGTATATTACATGTACATGAGGGTGTAGGTACATGAGTGTGTAGGTATATTACATGTACATGAGTGTGTATGTATATTACATGTACATGAGTGTGTAGGTATATTACATGTACATGAGGGTGTAGGTACATGAGTGTGTAGGTATATTACATGTACATGAGTGTGTAGGTATATTACATGTACATGAGTGTGTAGGTATATTACATACACATGAGTGTGTAGGTATATTACATGTACATGAGGGTGTAGGTACATGAGTGTGTAGGTATATTACATGTACATGAGTGTGTAGGTATATTACATGTACATGAGTGTGTAGGTATATGACATACACATGAGTGTGTAGGTATATTACATGTACATGAGTGTGTAGGTATATTACATGTACATGAGGGTGTAGGTACATGAGTGTGTAGGTATATTACATGTACATGAGTGTGTAGGTATATTACATGTACATGAGGGTGTAGGTACATGAGTGTGTAGGTATATTACATGTACATGAGTGTGTAGGTATATTACATGTACATGAGTGTGTAGGTATATGACATACACATGAGTGTGTAGGTATATTACATGTACATGAGTGTGTAGGTATATTACATGTACATGAGTGTGTAGGTATATTACATACACATGAGTGTGTAGGTATATGACATAGACATGAGTGTGTAGGTATATTACATGTACATGAGTGTGTAGGTATATGACATACACATGAGTGTGTAGGTATATTACATGTACATGAGTGTGTAGGTATATTACATGTACATGAGTGTGTAGGTATATTACATGTACATGAGTGTGTAGGTATATTACATGTACATGAGTGTGTAGGTATATTACATACACATGAGTGTGTAGGTATATTACATGTACATGAGTGTGTAGGTATATTAACATGTACATGAGTGTGTAGGTATATTACATACACATGAGTGTGTAGGTATATTACATGTACATGAGTGTGTAGGTATATTACATACACATGAGTGTGTAGGTATATGACATACACATGAGTGTGTAGGTATATTACATGTACATGAGTGTGTAGGTATATTACATGTACATGAGGGTGTAGGTACATGAGTGTGTAGGTATATTACATGTACATGAGTGTGTATGTATATTACATGTACATGAGTGTGTAGGTATATTACATGTACATGAGGGTGTAGGTACATGAGTGTGTAGGTATATTACATGTACATGAGTGTGTAGGTATATTACATGTACATGAGTGTGTAGGTATATTACATACACATGAGTGTGTAGGTATATTACATGTACATGAGGGTGTAGGTACATGAGTGTGTAGGTATATTACATGTACATGAGTGTGTAGGTATATTACATGTACATGAGTGTGTAGGTATATGACATACACATGAGTGTGTAGGTATATTACATGTACATGAGTGTGTAGGTATATTACATGTACATGAGTGTGTAGGTATATTACATGTACATGAGGGTGTAGGTACATGAGTGTGTAGGTATATTACATGTACATGAGTGTGTAGGTATATTACATGTACATGAGGGTGTAGGTACATGAGTGTGTAGGTATATTACATGTACATGAGTGTGTAGGTATATTACATGTACATGAGGGTGTAGGTATATTACATGTACATGAGGTGTGTAGGTCATGAGTGTGTAGGTATATTACATGTACATGAGTTGTGTAATTACATGTACATGAGTGTGTAGGTATATTACATGGACATGAGGGTGTAGGTACATGAGTGTGTAGGTATATTACATGTACATGAGTGTGTAGGTATATGACATACACATGAGTGTGTAGGTATATTACATGTACATGAGGGTGTAGGTACATGAGTGTGTAGGTATATTACATGTACATGAGTGTGTAGGTATATTACATGTACATGAGTGTGTAGGTATATGATATACACATGAGTGTGTAGGTATATTACATGTACATGAGTGTGTAGGTATATTACATGTACATGAGTGTGTAGGTATATTACATGTACATGAGGGTGTAGGTACATGAGTGTGTAGGTATATTACATGTACATAGTGTGTAGGTATATTACATGTACATGAGGGTGTAGGTACATGAGTGTGTAGGTATATTACATGTACATGAGTGTGTAGGTATATTACATGTACATGAGGGTGTAGGTATATTACATGTACATGAGTGTGTAGGTACATGAGTGTGTAGGTATATTACATGTACATGAGTGTGTAGGTATATTACATGTACATGAGTGTGTAGGTATATTACATGGACATGAGGGTGTAGGTACATGAGTGTGTAGGTATATTACATGTACATGAGTGTGTAGGTATATGACATACACATGAGTGTGTAGGTATATTACATGTACATGAGTGTGTAGGTATATTACATGTACATGAGTGTGTAGGTATATTACATGTACATGAGTGTGTCGGTATATTACATGTACATGAGTGTGTATGTATATTACATGTACATGAGTGTGTCGGTATATTACATGTACATGAGTGTGTAGGTATATTACATGTACATGAGTGTGTAGGTATATTACATGGACATGAGGGTGTAGGTACATGAGTGTGTAGGTATATTACATGTACATGAGTGTGTAGGTATATGACATACACATGAGTGTGTAGGTATATTACATGTACATGAGGGTGTAGGTACATGAGTGTGTAGGTATATTACATGTACATGAGTGTGTACGTATATTACATGTACATGAGTGTGTAGGTATATGATATACACATGAGTGTGTAGGTATATTACATGTACATGAGTGTGTAGGTATATTACATGTACATGAGTGTGTAGGTATATTACATGTACATGAGGGTGTAGGTACATGAGTGTGTAGGTATATTACATGTACATAGTGTGTAGGTATATTACATGTACATGAGGGTGTAGGTACATGAGTGTGTAGGTATATTACATGTACATGAGTGTGTAGGTATATTACATGTACATGAGGGTGTAGGTATATTACATGTACATGAGTGTGTAGGTACATGAGTGTGTAGGTATATTACATGTACATGAGTGTGTAGGTATATTACATGTACATGAGTGTGTAGGTATATTACATGGACATGAGGGTGTAGGTACATGAGTGTGTAGGTATATTACATGTACATGAGTGTGTAGGTATATTACATGTACATGAGTGTGTAGGTATATTACATGTACATGAGTGTGTAGGTATATTACATGTACATGAGGGTGTAGGTACATGAGTGTGTAGGTATATTACATGTACATGAGTGTGTAGGTATATTACATGTACATGAGGGTGTAGGTACATGAGTGTGTAGGTATATTACATGTACATGAGTGTGTAGGTATATTACATGTACATGAGTGTGTAGGTACATGAGTGTGTAGGTATATTACATGTACATGAGTGTGTAGGTATATTACATGTACATGAGTGTGTAGGTATATTACATGTACATGAGTGTGTAGGTACATGAGGGTGTAGGTATATTACATGTACATGAGTGTGTAGGTACATGAGTGTGTAGGTATATTACATGTACATGAGTGTGTAGGTATATTACATGTACATGAGTGTGTAGGTATATTACATGTACATGAGTGTGTAGGTACATGAGTGTGTAGGTATATTACATGTACATGAGTGTGTAGGTATATTACATGTACATGAGTGTGTAGGTATATTACATGTACATGAGTGTGTAGGTATATTACATGTACATGAGGGTGTAGGTATATTACATGTACATGAGTGTGTAGGTATATTACATGTACATGAGTGTGTAGGTATATTACATGTACATGAGTGTGTAGGTATATGACATACACATGAGTGTGTAGGTATATTACATGTACATGAGTGTGTAGGTATATTACATGTACATGAGGGTGTAGGTACATGAGTGTGTAGGTATATTACATGTACATGAGTGTGTATGTATATTACATGTACATGAGTGTGTAGGTATATTACATGTACATGAGGGTGTAAGTATATTACATGTACATGAGTGTGTAGGTATATTACATGTACATGAGTGTGTAGGTACATGAGTGTGTAGGTATATTACATGTACATGAGTGTGTAGGTACATGAGTGTGTAGGTATATTACATGTACATGAGTGTGTAGGTATATTACATGTACATGAGTGTGTAGGTATATTACATGTACATGAGTGTGTAGGTATATTACATGTACATGAGTGTGTAGGTACATGAGTGTGTAGGTATATTACATGTACATGAGTGTGTAGGTATATTACATGTACATGAGGGTGTAGGTACATGAGTGTGTAGGTATATTACATGTACATGAGTGTGTAGTTACATGAGGGTGTAGGTATATTACATGTACATGAGTGTGTAGGTACATGAGTGTGTAGGTATATTACATGTACATGAGTGTGTAGGTACATGAGTGTGTAGGTATATTACATGTACATGAGTGTGTAGGTACATGAGGGTGTAGGTATATTACATGTACATGAGGGTATAGGTACATGAGTGTGTAGGTATATTACATGTACATGAGTGTGTAGGTATATTACATGTACATGAGGGTGTAGGTATATTACATGTACATGAGTGTGTAGGTACATGAGTGTGTAGGTATATTACATGTACATGAGTGTGTAGGTATATTACATGTACATGAGTGTGTAGGTATATTACATGTACATGAGGGTGTAGGTACATGAGTGTGTAGGTATATTACATGTACATGAGTGTGTATGTATATTACATGTACATGAGGGTGTAGGTATATTACATGTACATGAGTGTGTAGGTACATGAGTGTGTAGGTATATTACATGTACATGAGTGTGTAGGTATATTACATGTACATGAGGGTGTAGGTATATTACATGTACATGAGTGTGTAGGTATATGACATACACATGAGTGTGTAGGTATATTACATGTACATGAGTGTGTAGGTATATTACATGTACATGAGGGTGTAGGTACATGAGTGTGTAGGTATATTACATGTACATGAGTGTGTATGTATATTACATGTACATGAGTGTGTAGGTATATTACATGTACATGAGGGTGTAGGTACATGAGTGTGTAGGTATATTACATGTACATGAGTGTGTAGGTATATTACATGTACATGAGTGTGTAGGTATATTACATACACATGAGTGTGTAGGTATATTACATGTACATGAGGGTGTAGGTACATGAGTGTGTAGGTATATTACATGTACATGAGTGTGTAGGTATATTACATGTACATGAGTGTGTAGGTATATGACATACACATGAGTGTGTAGGTATATTACATGTACATGAGTGTGTAGGTATATTACATGTACATGAGGGTGTAGGTACATGAGTGTGTAGGTATATTACATGTACATGAGTGTGTAGGTATATTACATGTACATGAGTGTGTAGGTATATTACATGTACATGAGGGTGTAGGTACATGAGTGTGTAGGTATATTACATGTACATGAGGGTGTAGGTACATGAGTGTGTAGGTATATTACATGTACATGAGTGTGTAGGTATATGACATACACATGAGTGTGTAGGTATATTACATGTACATGAGTGTGTAGGTATATTACATGTACATGAGTGTGTAAGTATATTACATACACATGAGTGTGTAGGTATATTACATGTACATGAGTGTGTAGGTATATTACATGTACATGAGTGTGTAGGTATATTACATGTACATGAGTGTGTATGTATATTACATGTACATGAGTGTGTAGGTATATTACATGTACATGATTGTGTAGGTATATTACATGTACATGAGGGTGTAGGTACATGAGTGTGTAGGTATATTACATGTACATGAGTGTGTATGTATATTACATGTACATGAGTGTGTAGGTATATTACATGTACATGAGGGTGTAGGTACATGAGTGTGTAGGTATATTACATGTACATGAGTGTGTAGGTATATTACATGTACATGAGTGTGTAGGTATATTACATACACATGAGTGTGTAGGTATATTACATGTACATGAGTGTGTAGGTATATTACATACACATGAGTGTGTAGGTATATTACATGTACATGAGTGTGTAGGTATATTACATGTACATGAGTGTGTATGTATATTACATGTACATGAGTGTGTAGGTATATTACATGTACATGAGTGTGTAGGTATATTACATGTACATGAGGGTGTAGGTACATGAGTGTGTAGGTATATTACCTGTACATGAGTGTGTAGGTATATTACATGTACATGAGTGTGTAGGTACATGAGTGTGTAAGTATATTACATACACATGAGTGTGTAGGTATATTACATGTACATGAGTGTGTAGGTATATTAAATGTACATGAGGGTGTAGGTATATTACATGTACATGAGGGTGTAGGTATATTACATACACATGAGTGTGTAGGTATATTACATGTACATGAGTGTGTAGGTATATTACATGTACATGAGTGTGTAGGTATATTACATACACATGAGTGTGTAGGTATATTACATGTACATGAGTGTGTAGGTATATTACATGTACATGAGTGTGTATGTATATTACATGTACATGAGTGTGTAGGTATATTACATGTACATGAGTGTGTAGGTATATTACATGTACATGAGGGTGTAGGTACATGAGTGTGTAGGTATATTACATGTACATGAGTGTGTAGGTATATTACATGTACATGAGTGTGTAGGTACATGAGTGTGTAAGTATATTACATACACATGAGTGTGTAGGTATATTACATGTACATGAGGGTGTAGGTATATTACATGTACATGAGGGTGTAGGTATATTACATACACATGAGTGTGTAGGTATATTACATGTACATGAGGGTGTAGGTATATTACATGTACATGAGGGTGTAGGTATATTACATGTACATGAGTGTGTAGGTATATTACATGTACATGAGTGTGTAGGTATATTACATGTACATGAGGGTGTAGGTATATTACATGTACATGAGTGTGTAGGTATATTACATACACATGAGTGTGTAGGTATATTACATGTACATGAGTGTGTATGTATATTACATGTACATGAGTGTGTAGGTATATTACATGTACATGAGGGTGTAGGTATATTACATGTACATGAGGGTGTAGGTACATGAGTGTGTAGGTATATTACATACACATGAGTGTGTAGGTATATTACATGTACATGAGTGTGTAGGTATATTACATGTACATGAGTGTGTAGGTACATGAGTGTGTAAGTATATTACATACACATGAGTGTGTAGGTATATTACATACCATGAGTGTGTAGGTATATTACATGTACATGAGTGTGTAGGTATATTACATGTACATGAGTGTGTATGTATATTACATGTACATGAGTGTGTAGGTATATTACATGTACATGAGTGTGTAGGTATATTACATGTACATGAGGTGTAGGTACATGAGTGTGTAGGTATATTACATGTACATGAGTGTGTAGGTATATTACATGTACATGAGTGTGTAGGTACATGAGTGTGTAAGTATATTACATACACATGAGTGTGTAGGTATATTACATGTACATGAGGGTGTAGGTATATTACATGTACATGAGGGTGTAGGTATATTACATACACATGAGTGTGTAGGTATATTACATGTACATGAGGGTGTAGGTATATTACATGTACATGAGGGTGTAGGTATATTACATGTACATGAGTGTGTAGGTATATTACATGTACATGAGTGTGTAGGTATATTACATGTACATGAGGGTGTAGGTATATTACATGTACATGAGTGTGTAGGTATATTACATACACATGAGTGTGTAGGTATATTACATGTACATGAGTGTGTAGGTATATTACATGTACATGAGTGTGTATGTATATTACATGTACATGAGTGTGTAGGTATATTACATGTACATGAGGGTGTAGGTATATTACATGTACATGAGGGTGTAGGTACATGAGTGTGTAGGTATATTACATACACATGAGTGTGTAGGTATATTACATGTACATGAGTGTGTAGGTATATTACATGTACATGAGTGTGTAGGTACATGAGTGTGTAAGTATATTACATACACATGAGTGTGTAGGTATATTACATGTACATGAGTGTGTAGGTACATGAGTGTGTAAGTATATTACATACACATGAGTGTGTAGGTATATTACATGTACATGAGTGTGTAGGTATATTACATACACATGAGTGTGTAGGTATATTACATGTACATGAGTGTGTAGGTATATTACATGTACATGAGTGTGTAGGTATATTACATACACATGAGTGTGTAGGTATATTACATGTACATGAGTGTGTAGGTATATTACATGTACATGAGTGTGTAGGTACATGAGTGTGTAGGTATATTACATGTACATGAGTGTGTAGGTATATTACATGTACATGAGTGTGTAGGTATATTACATGTACATGAGTGTGTAGGTACATGAGTGTGTAGGTATATTACATGTACATGAGTGTGTAGGTATATTACATGTACATGAGTGTGTAGGTATATTACATGTACATGAGGGTGTAGGTACATGAGTGTGTAGGTATATTACATGTACATGAGTGTGTAAGTATATTACATGTACATGAGTGTGTAGGTATATTACATGTACATGAGGGTGTAGGTACATGAGTGTGTAGGTATATTACATGTACATGAGTGTGTAGGTACATGAGTGTGTAGGTATATTACATGTACATGAGTGTGTAAGTATATTACATGTACATGAGTGTGTAGGTACATGAGTGTGTAGGTATATTACATGTACATGAGTGTGTAGGTATATTACATGTACATGAGTGTGTAGGTACATGAGTGTGTAAGTATATTACATGTACATGAGTGTGTAGGTATATTACATACACATGAGTGTGTAGGTATATTACATGTACATGAGTGTGTAGGTATATTACATGTACATGAGTGTGTATGTATATTACATGTACATGAGTGTGTAGGTATATTACATGTACATGAGTGTGTAGGTATATTACATGTACATGAGGGTGTAGGTACATGAGTGTGTAGGTATATTACATGTACATGAGTGTGTAGGTATATTACATGTACATGAGTGTGTAGGTACATGAGTGTGTAAGTATATTACATACACATGAGTGTGTAGGTATATTACATGTACATGAGGGTGTAGGTATATTACATGTACATGAGGGTGTAGGTATATTACATACACATGAGTGTGTAGGTATATTACATGTACATGAGGGTGTAGGTATATTACATGTACATGAGGGTGTAGGTATATTACATGTACATGAGTGTGTAGGTATATTACATGTACATGAGTGTGTAGGTATATTACATGTACATGAGGGTGTAGGTATATTACATGTACATGAGTGTGTAGGTATATTACATACACATGAGTGTGTAGGTATATTACATGTACATGAGTGTGTAGGTATATTACATGTACATGAGTGTGTATGTATATTACATGTACATGAGTGTGTAGGTATATTACATGTACATGAGGGTGTAGGTATATTACATGTACATGAGGGTGTAGGTACATGAGTGTGTAGGTATATTACATACACATGAGTGTGTAGGTATATTACATGTACATGAGTGTGTAGGTATATTACATGTACATGAGTGTGTAGGTACATGAGTGTGTAAGTATATTACATACACATGAGTGTGTAGGTATATTACATGTACATGAGTGTGTAGGTACATGAGTGTGTAAGTATATTACATACACATGAGTGTGTAGGTATATTACATGTACATGAGTGTGTAGGTATATTACATACACATGAGTGTGTAGGTATATTACATGTACATGAGTGTGTAGGTATATTACATGTACATGAGTGTGTAGGTATATTACATACACATGAGTGTGTAGGTATATTACATGTACATGAGTGTGTAGGTATATTACATGTACATGAGTGTGTAGGTACATGAGTGTGTAGGTATATTACATGTACATGAGTGTGTAGGTATATTACATGTACATGAGTGTGTAGGTATATTACATGTACATGAGTGTGTAGGTACATGAGTGTGTAGGTATATTACATGTACATGAGTGTGTAGGTATATTACATGTACATGAGTGTGTAGGTATATTACATGTACATGAGGGTGTAGGTACATGAGTGTGTAGGTATATTACATGTACATTAGTGTGTAAGTATATTACATGTACATGAGTGTGTAGGTATATTACATGTACATGAGGGTGTAGGTACATGAGTGTGTAGGTATATTACATGTACATGAGTGTGTAGGTACATGAGTGTGTAGGTATATTACATGTACATGAGGGTGTAGGTACATGAGTGTGTAGGTATATTACATGTACATGAGTGTGTAAGTATATTACATGTACATGAGTGTGTAGGTATATTACATGTACATGAGGGTGTAGGTACATGAGTGTGTAGGTATATTACATGTACATGAGTGTGTAGGTACATGAGTGTGTAGGTATATTACATGTACATGAGTGTGTAAGTATATTACATGTACATGAGTGTGTAGGTACATGAGTGTGTAGGTATATTACATGTACATGAGTGTGTAGGTATATTACATGTACATGAGTGTGTAGGTACATGAGTGTGTAGGTATATTACATGTACATGAGGGTGTAGGTATATTACATGTACATGAGTGTGTAGGTACATGAGTGTGTAGGTATATTACATGTACATGAGTGTGTATGTATATTACATGTACATGAGTGTGTAGGTATATTACATGTACATGAGTGTGTAGGTACATGAGTGTGTAGGTATATTACATACACATGAGTGTGTATGTATATTACATGTACATGAGTGTGTAGGTATATTACATGTACATGAGTGTGTAGGTACATGAGTGTGTAGGTATATTACATGTACATGAGGGTGTAGGTATATTACATGTACATGAGTGTGTAGGTACATGAGTGTGTAGGTATATTACATGTACATGAGTGTGTAGGTATATTACATGTACATGAGTGTGTAGGTACATGAGGGTGTAGGTATATTACATGTACATGAGTGTGTAGGTACATGAGTGTGTAGGTATATTACATGTACATGAGTGTGTAGGTATATTACATGTACATGAGTGTGTAGGTATATTACATGTACATGAGTGTGTAGGTACATGAGTGTGTAGGTATATTACATGTACATGAGTGTGTAGGTATATTACATGTACATGAGTGTGTAGGTACATGAGTGTGTAGGTATATTACATGTACATGAGTGTGTAGGTATATTACATGTACATGAGGGTGTAGGTACATGAGTGTGTAGGTATATTACATGTACATGAGTGTGTAAGTATATTACATGTACATGAGTGTGTAGGTATATTACATGTACATGAGTGTGTAGGTACATGAGTGTGTAGGTATATTACATGTACATGAGGGTGTAGGTATATTACATGTACATGAGTGTGTAGGTACATGAGTGTGTAGGTATATTACATGTACATGAGTGTGTAGGTATATTACATGTACATGAGTGTGTAGGTACATGAGTGTGTAGGTATATTACATGTACATGAGTGTGTAGGTATAATACATGTACATGAGTGTGTAGGTATATGACATACACATGAGTGTGTAGGTATATGACATACACATGAGTGTGTAGGTATATTACATGTACATGAGTGTGTATGTATATTACATGTACATGAGTGTGTCGGTATATTACATGTACATGAGTGTGTAGGTATATTACATGTACATGAGGGTGTATGTATATTACATGTACATGAGTGTGTCGGTATATTACATGTACATGAGTGTGTAGGTATATTACATGTACATGAGTGTGTATGTATATTACATGTACATGAGTGTGTCGGTATATTACATGTACATGAGTGTGTAGGTATATTACATGTACATGAGTGTGTCGGTATATTACATGTACATGAGTGTGTATGTATATTACATGTACATGAGTGTGTCGGTATATTACATGTACATGAGTGTGTAGGTATATTACATGTACATGAGTGTGTAGGTATATTACATGTACATGAGTGTGTAGGTACATGAGTGTGTAGGTATATTACATGTACATGAGTGTGTAGGTATATTACATGTACATGAGGGTGTAGGTACATGAGTGTGTAGGTATATTACATGTACATGAGTGTGTAGGTACATGAGTGTGTAGGTATATTACATGTACATGAGTGTGTAGGTATATTACATGTACATGTGTAATACATCGTCATTGTTTCAGCTCGCCCTGGTGGCTACGCCTTCTGCTAGTCTGCTCGGTGATTTATCTTTACAACCTTCTTTCAGGTACCTGATGGTACGGAGGAACACCAACAGAAACTCCTTTGTCAGGAGGGCTCTGATTCAGGATCATGCTGTACTCAGATAATGAGGAGCGGACCTGTTGGAGATGCAGACCAAGGCCATCGTGTGGATAAATGCTGCACTCACATCGTTTGATCGCTGGCCGTTTCCCAGTGCGTACTTGCCATCGCTCTCCAGGAAGCGGATCTTCACGTTGTAAACCTTCTTGTCATGAAACACGGCCAACACCAACGGCTCACTGTCGCTGCTGATGGAGCAGTCTCGCACCAAAAAGGCCCCGTCCTTTAGGCGGGTCATGAAACGACAAAAAGGAGGCGGGTTAACCTTCAGACATGTTCACGTCATCGCTCATGTTGTGATGAGAACAGATGTGGTACCTTATTGACCAGGTGTAAGGCGTGCTCAGCATCTGCACGGTTACAAGGCCCCACATACCAGTCTTCTTCTTCACAGTATGTCTGCCACACATCACAGAGTTTAGTGCACCACAAAAACCTGCAGAGCTGCGAGCTAAAGCAACATGCTAACCTGCAGAGCACCGAGCTAAAGCGGCATGCTAACCTGCAGAGCACCGAGCTAAAGCAACATGCTAACCTGCAGATCCCCGAGCTAAAGCAACATGCTAACCTGCAGAGCACCGAGCTAAAGCGGCATGCTAACCTGCAGAGCCGCGAGCTAAAGCGGCATGCTAACCTGCAGAGCCCCGAGCTAAAGCAACATGCTAACCTGCAGAGCCCCGAGCTAAAGCAACATGCTAACCTGCAGATCCCCGAGCTAAAGCAACATGCTAACCTGCAGAGCCGCGAGCTAAAGCAGCATGCTAACCTGCAGAGCACCGAGCTAAAGCGGCATGCTAACCTGCAGAGCACCGAGCTAAAGCGGCATGCTAACCTGCAGATCCCCGAGCTAAAGCAACATGCTAACCTGCAGAGCCCCGAGCTAAAGCGGCATGCTAACCTGCAGAGCACCGAGCTAAAGCGGCATGCTAACCTGCAGAGCCGCGAGCTAAAGCGGCATGCTAACCTGCAGAGCACCGAGCTAAAGCGGCATGCTAACCTGCAGAGCACCGAGCTAAAGCGGCATGCTAACCTGCAGAGCACCGAGCTAAAGCGGCATGCTAACCTGCAGATCCCCGAGCTAAAGCGGCATGCTAACCTGCAGAGCACCGAGTTAAAGCGGCATGCTAACCTGCAGAGCCCCGAGCTAAAGCGGCATGCTAACCTGCAGAGCCCCGAGCTAAAGCGGCATGCTAACCTGCAGAGCACCGAGCTAAAGCGGCATGCTAACCTGCAGAGCACCGAGCTAAAGCGGCATGCTAACCTGCAGAGCCCCGAGCTAAAGCGACATGCTAACCTGCAGAGCACCGAGCTAAAGCGGCATGCTAACCTGCAGATCCCCGAGCTAAAGCAACATGCTAACCTGCAGAGCCCCGAGCTAAAGCAACATGCTAACCTGCAGAGCACCGAGCTAAAGCAACATGCTAACCTGCAGATTACCGTAACGCTTCTACTAACAGCCCAGAGCTAAAGCAACATGCTAACCTGCAGATTACCGTAACGCTTCTACTAACAGCCCAGAGCTAAAGCAACATGCTAACCTGCAGATTACCGTAACGCTTCTACTAACAGCCCAGAGCTAAAGCAACATGCTAACCTGCAGAGCACCGAGCTAAAGCGGCATGCTAACCTGCAGAGCACCGAGCTAAAGCAACATGCTAACCTGCAGATCCCCGAGCTAAAGCAACATGCTAACCTGCAGATCCCCGAGCTAAAGCAACATGCTAACCTGCAGAGCACCGAGCTAAAGCAACATGCTAACCTGCAGAGCACTGAGCTAAAGCAACATGCTAACCTGCAGAGCACCGAGTTAAAGCAACATGCTAACCTGCAGAGCACCGAGCTAAAGCAACATGCTAACCTGCAGAGCACTGAGCTAAAGCAACATGCTAACCTGCAGAGCACCGAGCTAAAGCAACATGCTAACCTGCAGAGCACTGAGCTAAAGCAACATGCTAACCTGCAGAGCACCGAGTTAAAGCAACATGCTAACCTGCAGAGCACCGAGCTAAAGCAACATGCTAACCTGCAGAGCACTGAGCTAAAGCAACATGCTAACCTGCAGAGCACCGAGCTAAAGCGGCATGCTAACCTGCAGAGCACCGAGCTAAAGCAACATGCTAACCTGCAGAGCACTGAGCTAAAGCAACATGCTAACCTGCAGAGCACCGAGCTAAAGCGGCATGCTAACCTGCAGAGCACCGAGCTAAAGCAACATGCTAACCTGCAGAGCACTGAGCTAAAGCAACATGCTAACCTGCAGAGCACCGAGCTAAAGCAACATGCTAACCTGCAGAGCACTGAGCTAAAGCAACATGCTAACCTGCAGAGCACCGAGCTAAAGCAACATGCTTACCTGCAGAGCACCGAGCTAAAGCAACATGCTAACCTGCAGAGCACCGAGCTAAAGCAACATGCTAACCTGCAGAGCACCGAGCTAAAGCAACATGCTAACCTGCAGAGCCCCGAGCTAAAGCAACATGCTAACCTGCAGATTGCCGTAACGTTTCTATTAACAGCCACACACACCGGTTAGCTTGTGCTAGCGTGCGTTATCTTGCAGTGTAGGTACAAGCAGTAAACGTAAATGGAAAAATCCTTCAGGGGGCGGGGCTTCTGGGGGAGATGAGCCCAGGAGGAGGGGCCACGTTTGAATATTTACAAACATTTCTACTGACTCCGCCTACTAAATGCATCCAGGGCTCAAACTGAGAGCTGCCTTCATATTTCAAAACATGCGGCTGCACCAGGCAAGTAAAAGGGGCGGGGCCTTGAATTAGGATGGGCTTTTATTTGAAGTGTTATGGTATCTGAAGCACGTTTACCTGTTGAGGCTTTTCCATTGGAACAAAGTCGTGTTGGTCAAAGTCCTCTTTGGTCTGAGGCCACTCGTGGTGCTGGCGTTTGGACGCACCCCTTTCTTTAAGCGGTGGTTAAGGTTGTTTAATGGTCATAATGATGATGATGATGATGATGATCAACTGAAATGTAACTTACCGGGATTGTGTTGTGACCTTAATAAAGAAAGAAACATGAAGCACATGTCAATCAAAGCGAAGACAGCACAGCTCACATGAACAGCTTCAGGAATCAAAACAAACCTCTTTTCTAAATCATGAGTCTCCAGATCCAAAGAGAGTCTCTGACTGGAGACATGCTGAGCACTCTGTGGACCTGAACCATGAAGAACAAACCATCAGAACAAACCATCAGAATAAACCATCAGAACAAACCATGAAGAACAAACCATGAAGAACAAACCATCAGAACAAACCATGAAGAACAAACCATGAAGAACAAACCATCAGAACAAACCATGAAGAACAAACCATCAGAACAAACCATGAAGAACAAACCATGAAGAACAAACCATCAGAACAAACCATGAAGAACAAACCATCAGAACAAACCATCAGAACAAACCATCAGAATAAACCATCAGAACAAACCATGAAGAACAAACCATGAAGAACAAACCATCAGAACAAACCATGAAGAACAAACCATCAGAACAAACCATGAAGAACAAACCATGAAGAACAAACCATGAAGAACAAACCATCAGAACAAACCATGAAGAACAAACCATGAAGAACAAACCATGAAGAACAAACCATGAAGAACAAACCATCAGAACAAACCATGAAGAACAAACCATCAGAACAAACCATGAAGAACAAACCATGAAGAACAAACCATGAAGAACAAACCATGAAGAACAAACCATGAAGAACAAACCATCAGAACAAACCATGAAGAACAAACCATGAAGAACAAACCATCAGAACAAACCATGAAGAACAAACCATGAAGAACAAACCATGAAGAACAAACCATCAGAACAAACCATGAAGAACAAACCATGAAGAACAAACCATGAAGAACAAACCATCAGAACAAACCATCAGAACAAACCATGAAGAACAAACCATCAGAACAAACCATGAAGAACAAACCATCAGAACAAACCATGAAGAACAAACCATGAAGAACAAACCATGAAGAACAAACCATGAAGAACAAACCATCAGAACAAACCATGAAGAACAAACCATGAAGAACAAACCATGAAGAACAAACCATCAGAACGTTTTCAACTTCAACATCCAAAGATGATGTTCAGCTCTTACCTTTGCTGTGTGGATTGAAGTCTGCCTGACAGAAGTATGAACACAGAAACAAACTTCAACATGTTGAACCAGCTTTCTGTTTGATTATCAAATACATGAACATCATTATAACGTGCAGGAGGTGTATGTCATGGTCGGGACATGGTGGGGTCCTCAGGTGGACTCCTCTGGTTTCTGGTTTCCACTGTCTCGTCTCTCAGATGTGAGCATCTATCTCTAGTTTGTCTCAGAGTTTAGCCACAGATCTAACTCTGTGTTTCCTGTGACCTCACCAGCTCCACTCTACCTACGACGCCCTCGTTGACCCGTCACCCTCCAGCTTTAGTTATCATCATGGTGCACACTGATTTATTTGATGACAGATGTGATGAATAAAGTTCTTGTTTGCTGACTTACCTTGTGTGTGTCTCTGTGTCCACTGAAATGAAAAACAGGAGACGTGATGATTGACTACGTTTGTTTTCAGAGGGGATCAGTTTTGTTTCTTTATTCAATAAAACATTAAATTATTCCTAAAATAAGATGTTGGTTGAACTTTTTCCTTTCTTTGCAGATCTCATATTAAATGTGTTTATGTGTGTGACCAGCAGATGGAGCTGTTGCTCCACTGAACACAGCGAGGACGTGAGGATCTTCATTTCAAACATGTCTCTGTTAATAAACTGATTCTTCATCCTGTGTCTCAGAGATGAAAACATTCTCCAGTGAAGGAGGAGACTGTAGACCAGCATTTAGTCCAGTCCTCTTACAGATCTGATCCCCCATCAGAAATAAAAACATGAACTGACTCTGAAGCTGTCGAGGCCACACGATGACTTAGACACCTCCCACCACCATGCAGCAGGGTCTGCTGTTGTGCTTTACCCTCCTGTCTGTGTGTTTGTGACCCTGCAGGTCGCTGGTGGGCGGGGCTTCACCACACCTGGGCAGACCCTGATCAGACTCTCAGGTGTAGTCAACATGTTCACTCTCTCATCATCACCACACTGCTCCTATTCTCTCTGTGTTTCTGTTTCCTCTGTTAGATTATTCTCATACTACAACACACACACACACACACACACACACACACACACACACACACACACACACACACACACTCGTGCGTTCCCCTCGTGTTTAGTCGGGCCTTAGGAGCCGGGTCGTGACATCATAAGAGGTATCGTATTAGTGTAACATATTTGTCCCTGATGAGTAAATGAAAGTGTTATGAATGAGTGGAGAGGGACGCAGTACTCACTCTCTCCTGCAGGGGTCCCGTATAGTCAGAGCAGACAGATAGTTCTCTAACTCGGAGGCAAACGGTGAAGGTGATGAAGAACACCTGAGCAGAAACAGACCTGTGAGTCCGTTCACACATCAAACACCTGGTGATAGTGGAGCAGGTTACCTGTAGGAGGGCTGTGATGTCACAGAGACACAGAAGAGGGAGGGGTTAACTATGTGATGAGGTGTGAGACGCTTCATGCTGTGAATGCTTCCTGTGTTTACCTTGAGTCCGGGCTGCGAAGGCGGGAGCTTCTGAGCTGTAAGAGCAACATGTGACACGTTAAGCATGCTGTGACTGTGATGTCATGCCGCTGGATTATTTAGACCTTCAAAGTCTCCTCACCCACTCGGGTCTTTTTCCGTCCTGGTTTGAGGTCTCTGTTTACAGCTGGTCCTGTGTTCACAACAAGTCAGAATAAATCCTTATGACCACTCCACGTTTACGATGTCATAGAGAAAATAAAACAGTATTAATGCAGCATGAAAAACTAATAATAGTTATGACATCAGCTCTAGAGTCCTCTCTCTAAATCTGACACGCTCTGCAGGCAGTACAACAAGCTCCTTGTTTCTATTATTTAGTGATTTTATACCATGCAGAGATTTTTGTATTTGATGTCTTTGTTTTGTCTCATCCGGACCTTTGATCACCTGAAGCTCTCTGGTCCAGCCAAACCATGGAGTGATATGAATTCAGAAAAGTGTGTGTGGTGAAATTGTTCATTTCCTTTAAAAAGTTTCATATTGAGCTTGATTTAAGATTCTCTCTAAACTGGAGCTTTTAGTCTCTTTACCTGAAGTGGGATTCAGTGGGACTTTTCTGGGGTTTCCCTGTGATGGAGAGAAAGCACAGAAACATAAAGAAGAGCTGTTTGGTTGTCATGTGACGTTCATGATTAAGAAAAAGAGAAACCTTACAGCGGAGGGTGACGACAGGCTCTGAGCCGAAGATGTCCTCGGGAGATCCCTGTCTTAAAGAAGCAGGACAGTAACGTTTGCAGAGTCAGAGTCTCAGTGTTACTGGACTGTTTCAACTCTTTAGCATCCCTGTAAGGCGATCGTTGGCGCTCCCAGCAGCACGCTGTAGCAGCACGCTCCCAGCAGCATGCTCGCTGTAGCAACACGCTCCCAGCAGCAAGCTGTAGCAGCACGCTCCCAGCAGCATGCTCGCTGTAGCAACACGCTCCCAGCAGCATGCTCTCAGCAGCAAGCTGTAGCAGCACGCTGTAGCAGCACGCTCCTAGCAGCACGCTGTAGCAGCACGCTCCTAGCAGCACGCTGTAGCAGCACACTCCAAGCCCCTCCAAGGTGGGGGGGTCATGCAGTGTGGATACTCTCTCCTTTTACTCTCCTGCACGGACGTGGCTCCCGGCCAGGCGGCAAACAGCTGCACAGCTACAACTTTATACTGAGTGAAGCTTTTAAATGTGTTCACAGTCTGTAATCAGAACAGTGTGTAGCTACAGCGTGCTGCTGGGATCGTGTTGCTGGTAGCGTGCTGCTACAGCGTGCTGCTGGGAGCGTGTTGCTGGTAGCGTGCTGCTGGTAGCGTGCTGCTACAGCGTGCTGCTACGAGCGTGCTGCTACAGCGTGCTGCTACGAGCGTGCTGCTACAGCGTGCTGCTACGAGCGTGCTGCTACGAGCGTGCTGCTACAGCGTGCTGCTACGAGCGTGCTGCTACAGCGTGCTGCTACGAGCGTGCTGCTACAGCGTGCTGCTACGAGCGTGCTGCTACGAGCGTGCTGCTACAGCGTGCTGCTACGAGCGTGCTGCTACAGCGTGCTGCTACGAGCGTGCTGCTACGAGCGTGCTGCTACAGCGTGCTGCTACAGCGTGCTGCTACGAGCGTGCTGCTACAGCGTGCTGCTACGAGCGTGCTGCTACGAGCGTGCTGCTGGGAGCGTGCCGCTGGGAGCGTGCTGCTGGGAGCGTGCCGCTGGGAGTGTGCTGCTACAGCGTGCTGCTGGGAGCGTCAGAGCGACTCAGCAGCACGACAGAATGACTCACACCGACACAGAGCGACCAAACAGCAGCTCTGTGGTTAACTTAGACTTCAAAAACATACGAACAAACAAACTGTCAAAGAGAAACTGAACTAAAGGTAGACTCTACCTGCATACTCTCTCTCCTCGTGTATGGGCCGTGCAGGAAAGATGCGCACGTTTAGCTCCTCCTTCTGGTCATCCACCACGTCGTACTCCGGCTCCATCACGCCGATGGAGTTACCACATCTCTGGTTTCTGCACTCCTTCAGAAACAAACATGTTTAAACTGCACAGTGAGTTCTCAATCATCAGATTACAACATGAAGTGACACAGTCTGTCAGGGTTTACAAAGAACAGGAGGAGCACAGGAAGCTTCATGAGGGGCTGTGACACAACTTGATGCCTGATTTCCTTTAAAAGGTGTCAAAGCTGTGCGCACACACACACACACACACACACACACACACACACACACACACACACACACACACACACACACACACACACACACACACACATGCAGAGAACAAGGCGTTGCAGCATGTTTTAAAGGTCTCATATTTTAAATCCTCTTCTCCATGTTCCTCTAACTCTAACATGTGTCTCTACTCCGTCTACAAACCCCCCAATCATGAGAAAAGTCCATCCTCTCCGTCTTCTGCCTGCTCCACTTTTCAGAAAATGTGTGCTCAAACAGGCCGTTTGGAGATTTTCCCTTCATGACATCACAAAGGGCAGTAGCCCCTCCCCCAGGTGGGTGACACTCCCACAGCTAGGTGTTTGTTCTGCCCTCTGAGTCTGCCTTCTCACCATAAACAATAGGACATGGAGCGAGAAAGACAGAGACACCCAAGAA
>NC_089203.1:31379146-31451646 GCF_963930695.1 Labrus bergylta | reverse complement strand
TGTAATTGGCTTCCAAATTGGGAGAAAGGAGGATAAAATCTGATCTGATCGAATAGATGAAAACAGAAATGTGTGAACATCGGCACGCTCCCCTGATGGTGACATCGTGTCAGTCCGTCTTTGTTTGAATAATAACAAATGTTCCCTGGAGACGCTTCACAGACGGCCGGTGACTGAGTTAGATGAAGAGAGCAGTCGAGGCTTTTTTTTGTGTTCATGCTTTTGTCTTTTCCATCTCGATGTGAGAGCTCGCAGGGCGGCAGCTAGCCTAGCGGTTATGTTGCGTGCCCGATGTCTACAGAGGCTGTGGTCCTCGTCACAGCGGCCGTGGGTTTGAGTCCGACCTCCGCTCTTTGCTGCACGTTGCCCCCCCCACTCTCTCCCCCAGCGTTTCCTGTCTCTCTTCAGCGGTCCGTCTAATAAAGACAAAGTCTCCTCTCACGTCATGTTCATGCACACAAAGAGGATCTGATGGTTCGGTATCACATGACCTCGCAGATTAAAAAAAAACAACTTTCAGGTCGTTATTTTAAAACTTTAATCTCCAGAATGTAAAGTGACTAATTCATGCTGCCTCTGTGAAGGTCTCTCTCTCTAACTGTGCTCTGAGAGACGACCTTCCTGTCCTGCTCTGAGGCCGGGCGTCCTATAAAGACAGCTGCAGCCGAGCGCGGGCGATCAAGGTCAGCCTCTCTCTCCTGTGGTTTCTTCTGACTTCCTGTTCGAGATTATCATCTAGCTTCTCATATTCTCACTGATGCTTATCTGTGAGCCGCCAACTCCCCCAACATCTCTACACCTTGGCCCCCCAGCGACAGCCCGGTGTCTGTGTATGGCCTGTCAATCTGCCAGCTCATCCTGTGCCCCCCCCCCCCCCTCCACCCAACAACCCCCCCATCCCCCCTCGTCCCCTTGTCCTCCGCAGAGCGGCCAAAAAAATGAGCTGTCCTCTGCCCTGGACCTGTCACAGGGTAATCAGATCCATGATACCAGCCTTGGGGGGCGGGGCGGGGGGGGAAGGGGGGTGGGGGGTGGAAATACATCACGACAGATTTTGTGCGAGCAGAGGCACCTTCAGTGAAGTTCACGTGTTTTCGTGCCCAGCTCCACAGGAAGGACGCCGCTGACAACGATGATGAAAACCACATCAGGAAGCAGCAGAGGTACCAAGACTCTACCTGCATACTCTCCCCCCCCCCCCCCCCCCCCCCCAAGAATCACAACCCCCCCACCAAGAATCACAACCCCCCCCAAGAATCACAACCCCCCCCCCCAAGAATCACAACCCTCCTACCAAGAATCACAACCCCCCCACCAAGAATCACAACCCCCCCCCAAGAATCACAACCCCCCTACCAAGAATCACAACCCCCCCCAAGAATCACAACCCCCCCCAAGAATCACAACCCCCCCCCAAGAATCACAACCCCCCTACCAAGAATCACAACCCCCCCCAAGAATCACAACCCCCCTACCAAGAATCACAACCCCCCCCAAGAATCACAACCCCCCTACCAAGAATCACAACCCCCCTACCAAGAATCACAACCCCCCCCAAGAATCACAACCCCCCCCAAGAATCACAACCCCCCCCAAGAATCACAACCCCCCCCCAAGAATCACAACCCCCCCACCAAGAATCACAACCCCCCCCAAGAATCACAACCCCCCTACCAAGAATCACAACCCCCCCACCAAGAATCACAACCCCCCTACCAAGAATCACAACCCCCCCCAAGAATCACAACCCCCCCCAAGAATCACAACCCCCCCCAAGAATCACAACCCCCCCCCAAGAATCACAACCCCCCTACCAAGAATCACAACCCCCCCACCAAGAATCACAACCCCCCCCAAGAATCACAACCCCCCCCCAAGAATCACAACCCCCCCACCAAGAATCACAACCCCCCCCAAGAATCACAACCCCCCCCCAAGAATCACAACCCCCCTACCAAGAATCACAACCCCCCCACCAAGAATCACAACCCCCCTACCAAGAATCACAACCCCCCCCAAGAATCACAACCCCCCCCAAGAATCACAACCCCCCCCCAAGAATCACAACCCCCCCAAGAATCACAACCCCCCTACCAAGAATCACAACCCCCCCACCAAGAATCACAACCCCCCCAAGAATCACAACCCCCCTACCAAGAATCACAACCCCCCCACCAAGAATCACAACCCCCCCCCAAGAATCACAACCCCCCTACCAAGAATCACAACCCCCCTACCAAGAATCACAACCCCCCCCAAGAATCACAACCCCCCTACCAAGAATCACAACCCCCCCAAGAATCACAACCCCCCTACCAAGAATCACAACCCCCCCAAGAATCACAACCCCCCTACCAAGAATCACAACCCCCCCCAAGAATCACAACCCCCCCACCAAGAATCACAACCCCCCTACCAAGAATCACAACCCCCCCACCAAGAATCACAAACCCCCTACCAAGAATCACAACCCCCCCACCAAGAATCACAACCCCCCCCAAGAATCACAACCCCCCTACCAAGAATCACAACCCCCCCACCAAGAATCACAACCCCCCTACCAAGAATCACAACCCCCCCAAGAATCACAACCCCCCTACCAAGAATCACAACCCCCCTACCAAGAATCACAACCCCCCCCCAAGAATCACAACCCCCCTACCAAGAATCACAACCCCCCTACCAAGAATCACAACCCCCCCACCAAGAATCACAACCCCCCTACCAAGAATCACAACCCCCCCCCAAGAATCACAACCCCCCTACCAAGAATCACAACCCCCCCCCAAGAATCACAACCCCCCCCAAGAATCACAACCCCCCCAAGAATCACAACCCCCCCCAAGAATCACAACCCCCTACCAAGAATCACAACCCCCCCACCAAGAATCACAACCCCCCCACCAAGAATCACAACCCCCCCAAGAATCACAACCCCCCTACCAAGAATCACAACCCCCCTACCAAGAATCACAACCCCCCCACCAAGAATCACAACCCCCCCCAAGAATCACAACCCCCCTACCAAGAATCACAACCCCCCCACCAAGAATCACAACCCCCCCAAGAATCACAACCCCCCTACCAAGAATCACAACCCCCCTACCAAGAATCACAACCCCCCCCAAGAATCACAACCCCCCTACCAAGAATCACAACCCCCCCGAAGAATCACAACCCCCCTACCAAGAATCACAACCCCCCCACCAAGAATCACAACCCCCCCCAAGAATCACAACCCCCCCACCAAGAATCACAACCCCCCACCAAGAATCACAACCCCACCCAAGAATCACAACCCCCCACCAAGAATCACAACCCCCCCAAGAATCACAACCCCCCCCAAGAATCACAACCCCCCCACCAAGAATCACAACCCACCCCAAGAATCACAACCCCCCCACCAAGAATCACAACCCCCCCAAGAATCACAACCCCCCACCAAGAATCACAACCCCCCCCAAGAATCACAACCCCCCCACCAAGAATCACAACCCCCCCCAAGAATCACAACCCCCCCAAGAATCACAACCCCCCCACCAAGAATCACAACCCCCCCAAGAATCACAACCCCCCCACCAAGAATCACAACCCCCCCCAAGAATCACAACCCCCCTACCAAGAATCACAACCCCCCCAAGAATCACAACCCCCCCCCCAAGAATCACAACCCCCCTACCAAGAATCACAACCCCCCCCAAGAATCACAACCCCCCTACCAAGAATCACAACCCCCCCCAAGAATCACAACCCCCCTACCAAGAATCACAACCCCCCCAAGAATCACAACCCCCCCCCAAGAATGACAACCCCCCTACCAAGAATCACAACCCCCCCAAGAATCACAACCCCCCCCCAAGAATCACAACCCCACCAAGAATCACAACCCCCCCAAGAATCACAACCCCCCTACCAAGAATCACAACCCCCCCACCAAGAATCACAACCCCCCACCAAGAATCACAACCCCCCCAAGAATCACAACCCCCCCCAAGAATCACAACCCCCCCACCAAGAATCACAACCCCCCACCAAGAATCACAACCCCCCCAAGAATCACAACCCCCCCCAAGAATCACAACCCCCCCACCAAGAATCACAACCCCACCAAGAATCACAACCCCACCCCAAGAATCACAACCCCCCCAAGAATCACAACCCCCCCCAAGAATCACAACCCCACCAAGAATCACAACCCCCCCAAGAATCACAACCCCCCTACCAAGAATCACAACCCCCCCACCAAGAATCACAACCCCCCACCAAGAATCACAACCCCCCCCAAGAATCACAACCCCCCCACCAAAGAATCACAACCCCCCCAAGAATCACAACCCCCCACCAAGAATCACAACCCCCCCCAAGAATCACAACCCCCCCACCAAGAATCACAACCCCCCCCAAGAATCACAACCCCCCCCACCAAGAATCACAACCCCCCCAAGAATCACAACCCCCCCACCAAGAATCACAACCCCCCCAAGAATCACAACCCCCCTACCAAGAATCACAACCCCCCCCCAAGAATCACAACCCCCCTACCAAGAATCACAACCCCCTACCAAGAATCACAACCCCCCCCCAAGAATCACAACCCCCCTACCAAGAATCCCCCCTCCAAGAATCACAACCCCCCTACCAAGAATCACAACCCCCCTACCAAGAATCCCCCCCCTCCAAGAATTACCACAACGTGACGGGAACTTTGGATCAGATGATTCAGAGAAAGTCCTCACAGCTTGAACCTTCATGTGGACGTCTACATGTTGGTTCTCATGGCGGTCCTCATGGCGTCCCCCCACTTGTCCTTTAACGTCGCTATGATGAAGACGTTTGTCTCTAATCAAATCATCAGCCATCAAATCTCTCACAGTCACTCCTGAAATGATCCTTTCACATCCCCTTTAGCGCCACCATCAGGCCACAGTGTGTAAAACATTCATTTACATGAAGGCTTTCAGTTAGCAGCTAGCTAGCTAATGCTATCTGTTTACAAAACAACTTAAGTTGTGTTCACAGCTGCAGGCTGAGCGTCGTGTCTGTGCTGTGAAGTGCATCAAACTGCAGCACTAACATGTGGACTCTCTTAGCTTTAGCTTTAGCATCAGCCTGGTCAACACAGGAGCACATTCAGTGCCAGACTGAATCCCCCCCCCCCCTCCACAGGAGGTCATTCCTGCCTGTGGCCATCAAACTTTATAACTCCTCCCTTTGAGAGTCAGACACTCTGCTGATCCTCGACTATCTCAGCCTGAATAAAAAAAACTGAAAAAAATTGAAAAACTGTAACCTCCACCATAACTCATTATTTATTAAAACTGCAGTATAATGATAATGAATAATATGTTAATGATAACAAAGTGCAATAATCTTGAATATGTGTGTATATATTCCATCTGACTCTTATTCCTGTAAATATTTATTGTACCTATTATTGATAGCTTACTTACATTCATATTCTATTTGATTAATATTTTCATTTCTATATTTCTACTGCTATATTTTATATTTTGGAGAAACTGTAACGATCGAATTTCCCTCTGGGATTAATAAAGTATTTCTGATTCTGATTCTGATCAGAACACTTCTCTCAGTGTTCAGAAGAGATGCATGCTAACACTGTTATTCTGAATCTGCATGCAGACGGTTTCTGTTCTCTACTGAGGGTAAAACAGAGAGCATGTTTTTTCAATTATTATTATTATTATTATTATTATTATTATTATTATTTATTATTATTATTTATTAGTATTTAAATTATTGAATTAAATTAATAAATAAAAACCAGAGGACATGTTTTTTTAATCTGGGCATGTTGCTGGAGTTAGTTCCTCTCAGTGCTCCTTGATTCCCTCTCGTGGAGAGTTCATGTTCTTTCTGTAGATCTTCACTTTCTCTCTCGTTTCTGTTTGATCGTCTACCTGTCACTAAAGTTGGAGCGTACACAAAGAGGTTAAAGATCAAAGTCTCACTGCCTGACTTTGTACTGGACTCTGTCCTCTTTGTTGTCTGATGTTCTGTATCTGAGAGGAGGATGAGATAGTGTCACACAGAGAGAGAGTGAGATAGGATCAGGGCGAGCGAGGGGTGTGATTCAGCGTGTGAATAATTAAAGCTGCGAGCAGAGATAGTAATCTGTAGACGCCGGGGTCGGATAATCCTGGACGGATATCAGGGAGCGGGGAGGCTGAGACGACATTAGTCACCCTCCCCGTGGCCCAGGCCGCCGTCAGGGCACGCCGCTGAAGGTCACGAGATGATGGACGGAGAGCGGTGGCGGCTCAGCGCTGAAGTCGAGGAGAAAATGAAAGTCTTGTATGTGAAATATTATCGTGTTGGGGGAGAAACCTGATCAGATACTGAAGTGATGAGTCATCGCTTTGTGAACTTTATCAATAGAGAACAGAATAAGCAGAAATATAGAGAACAGAAACCAGGACCAGAACCAGGACAATGTAGAACAGAAACCTGGACCATGTAGAACAGAAACCTGGACCAGGACCAGGACCATGTAGAACAGAAACCTGGACCATGAAGACCAGAAACCAGGACCAGAACCAGGACCATGTAGAACAGAAACCAGGACCATGTAGAACAGAAACCTGGACCAGGACCAGGACCATGTAGAACAGAAACCAGGACCATGAAGACCAGAAACCAGGACCAGAACCAGGACCATGTAGAACAGAAACCAGGACCATGAAGAACAGAAACCTGGACCATGTAGAACAGAAACCTGGACCATGTAGAACAGAAACCAGGACCATGAAGAACAGAAACCAGGACTAGAACCAGGACCAGGACCATGAAGAACAGAAACCAGGACCATGTAGAACAGAAACCAGGAACATGAAGAACAGAAACCAGGAACATGAAGAACAGAAACCTGGAACATGAAGAACAGAAACCAGGACCATGAAGAACAGAAACCTGGACCATGAAGAACAGAAACCTGGAACATGAAGAACAGAAACCAGGACCATGTAGAACAGAAACCAGGACCATGTAGAACAGAAACCTGGACCTGAAAACCCCCCTCCATGAGTGTGAACCAGTGGGCGCGCACTGTAGCTGTTCCCACTCAATGTTCTTGAAGCCAAAATACGCCGCTTAGGTTTAGGTTTAGGTTTAGGGTTAGGCTTAGGCTTAGGCTTAGGTTTAGGCTTAGGCTTAGGCTTAGGCTTAGGCTTAGGTTTAGGCTTAGGCTTAGGTTTAGGCTTAGGCTTAGGCTTAGGTTTAGGCTTAGGTTTAGGCTTAGGCTTAGGTTTAGGCTTAGGCTTAGGCTTAGGTTTAGGCTTAGGTTTAGGCTTAGGCTTAGGCTTAGGCTTAGGCTTAGGTTTAGGCTTAGGCTTAGGCTTAGGCTTAGGTTTAGGCTTAGGCTTAGGTTTAGGCTTAGGCTTAGGTTTAGGCTTAGGCTTAGGCTTAGGTTTAGGCTTAGGTTTAGGCTTAGGCTTAGGTTTAGGCTTAGGCTTAGGTTTAGGCTTAGGCTTAGGCTTAGGGTAAGGGTTAGGGTTAGGGTTAGGGTTCCATCTTGCGATTTTGACGTCATTTGGAGGCAGAGTCTGCGCAGTAGGGTCCGGGGGGAGGAGCCCTGGTAACACGCCCCGCCCACTTAGCGTACTGCCCTGATGACTTACGCAGCCCAGCTACGCTGAAAGCGCTCTGCCGGTCTACGATGAAGAAATGTGTAAGTACAACAAACCACCGTATTCAAAGTCTAATATTTAAACACTGTGTTTTAAAAAATCCAGTTATTTTGATCATTATTGAAAACACGTGGGCTGCTGGGTCCTCTGGTTTTAATGAAATCCTTCTATATTGAAGCTATATTTAAGCTAGGTTAGCACCACAGACCGTAGACTACAGGTGGTGAGATATGTTGTATTCTGTTAGAAACTGATAGTCTGCAATGTGAGTCATGTCTGCTTTTCTAATATATTTAAGTGAACAGTAAATCAATTGTTTTTTGTATCTTCATTTAGGCAAAGAAGAGATAAAAGCAGCTGGTCTGACATCTTCCACAGAGGTGAAGTGTAAGTTAAAATCATCTGTTAAAAGTTTATATCCTGTGATTTTTATTTAAGTTTCATAAAGAGGATTGTCAAAACAAGCTGTTGTTAACAATACAGTCTTCTAAAAATAAAAATCACACTGAGTCATACACCAGCTAAATGTTAAATAGAAAGGTGATGTTTTCTTTTCCATTTTACAATCAACAGAACCTAAAAATGACTCATTTCAACCTTCATCTGCACACCTGTTACAGAGGTCAGGCTGGGGTCTCTTAGTGTGAAGGAACCTCCTCCTTTTTTCACCTGTGCCAGATGCCCTGCTCATCCACTGTGGGAGAAATGACCTTACACCAGCAGCTCTCCCAGATGAAGAGTCCTCTCTGCCATCACCCAGAGGAGCTGAAGCCAGGGGTTGTTTATTGAAGGTTTTTTTTTCATAAAATGTTTAAATAAACTTTTTTAAATCTGATATGACTGTCTCTGATTAACTGGAGTACAACAACGTGTTGGTCACAGTAAAATAATTTAGCAGTTAAGTTTATAGCTCACATTTAAAAAGGCCTTGAACTGACATTCATTTCTTCTTGACCAACAACAGCTAAGACAACAGCAAAGCTAACAGACGAGCTCAGCTTGTCACAGCCAGCTCATCTGAGATAAATGGCCTTCAAACTTATTTAATATTAAACATTTAAAGCCAATAAGCATAGCAAGATACGTATGAGATTCCATTTCAATTTATTCAATCACAGACTTGTCAAACAGTCTGGCATGTTGTGCTGCTGTTTTCAAGAGTTAATAACTGAAGAGAAGAAGACCATCGAGAGAGGACAGGAAACACTCAGGGGACGAGTCCTCCACGTTGTCGGGGGACGAGTCCTCCACGTTGTCGGGGGACGAGTCCTCCACGTTGTCGGGGGACGAGTCCTCCACGTTGTCGGGGGACGAGTCCTCCACGTTGTCGGGGGACGAGTCCTCCACGTTGTCGGGGGACGAGTCCTCCACGTTGTCGGGGGACGAGTCCCCCATGTTGTCAGGGGTTGCTGATGGATCTGAATCTGAGAGCATCTTCTGTAATAAAGAAAAACAATCACAGAGTTAAATGTAAAGTATAATGAGTTTTACTGTGATGTTTCTGCCTCAGACCTGAAATCAGATCTGTCCTCAGGTTCTGCTAAACTTCAGGTTCTAAAGTTTGTTTTTATGACAGGAGAACTATTAAAGAGGAAAAACAAAATATATAAAAGACATGATGAATCTAATAATATGATCAGCTTTATGAATTTATGTTTGAAGACAAAAGTGTTCCTGCCACTTTCTATTGAAGATTATTTTAAACTGTCATCACATGGGCCAGCCTGATGAATTAAACGAATGTTAAATATTCTCATATAATCAGAAAGCCAGTTTGTGTGCAGAACCTCACCGGAGCTGGAATCAGAGTCTGGACTGCTGTTTCCTTTGAGCACTGATTTCCTTGAAGACAGAGAGAAGAACAATTTAAACATGAACTTCTTGCAGAACCATAGAGGCTGTTAAAATCTTCTGCTAGTCTTCCTTACATTTTAAGAAGGATTATAAATTGTTACTAAAATTACTTTGATGCCGATAGCGGTTACAATAACACGGTCCAATCATATGAGAGATCATTTTACCTTTGAGTCCTATGTGGCGTCCACCTTCACAAGCTGCTGCTTCAGTCTGGCTGCATCATGGTCTCCTACAGGAACACCACAGAAATGCAATCAAAGTACTTCACTGTATTTATCAGAGGATGAACTGTATGCAAAGTAAAAAAAAATGTAGCTGTAATTCTGAGACTGCTTTGTTATTTGAGAGCACAGATTGTTTCTGTTCCCTTCTCTCTGTTTGCCTGTACATGACCTTTCAGTGCTGTAGAAGATGCTACAGTAAATCCTGGATCAGCTGTGTGGATGGTGTGACTGTGTGCTAAAGCTTTGTTAAAGTTGTCACACACATACTCATATGTCTTTGGAGAGTAAAAGTGCAGTGTGGTGGCAAACTGCTTATAAAATATAAAATAGTATTTTATTGGTGAGGTGCCCCAATCAAAGCGTCCTACAGAGTATCAGCAGCTTTAGAGGGAGGAGACGAGAGCATTGTGGAGAGGAGCGCACCGCAGGGGGCGAGCTGGAGGAGAGACGAGGGACCAGAGGAAAAGGAAAAAAAGAAGAGGGAAATAGGAAGAAATAAACGTTGATGTTGAAATTCTTTTGAATACAGAGGCTGTGAATGTTCAGTTATCTTTGGCTATAAAAAGACAACAACAGCCTGTAGTTTAATCCTGGTGTTTCTCTTTGTTAACGATTATTGAAGCGAAATCAAAAATAAATGCATCCCATTTAAAACATATTAACATGTGTGGGGGAAAACGTGATCTTTATGTCTTCTTTTGTTGTGCCTCTGTCTCCTCCTAACTACAATAACAGCAGCATGTTGTGTGTAACACTGGTCTCCTGCATTAACACCTTCCTTTCAAAGGTGATAAATACAGACACAGTCACAATCACCTCAATGTTTGTCAGGTTTTAGAACAATTTCTCAATGAGCGTCATTAAATTTACAATATGATCAACTTGTGACTGTTGAATTGGTCGTGTGTGGAAGACAATGCAGAATATTTATCACGTTTAAGCAGCATGATGCTCGGTTAATATTACAATACACCACCGCAGGTTGTTGATGTTTGTGTTCACGTTTCAGTTAGTCTCTTAAATCAGTAACAGTTATATTAAATCACATCTTACCTTTAGTTTTATCTGGATCTTAAATCAGTAACAGTTATATTAAATCACATCTTACCTTTAGTTTTATCTGGATCTTAAATCAGTAACAGTTATATTAAATCACATCTTACCTTTAGTTTTATCTGGACACATAGAGAAATATTCTCCCCTCGTATATAGTCCTATGAATTTCAGCCTGCACGGTGAAAGTAAAACCTGTTCCTCTCGGTATAGTCCACTTATCACTCAGACTGTAAACATGTTCACATTAGTAATGATGCAGGCCAGATTACAATTATGTGACTTTGTTTTTGCCCTCGATACTTTCAAGACTTTACCAGACGTTTTTATTTTTGCTGTAAAATAACTGTACAGTCAATGAACCGCATCTATGAGCGGATTTTATATTACGATTCTTGGTTTTAAATACAATTTCAATCACAATAACGATATAACAATATGAAGAAACATAGCATGTCAGTTATTAGGTTTGCTCATTTAATAAAATAAAATAAAAAGATAAATCATGCCGGATAAGTAACCTAGCTTTACAACATTTCAGCTAACTTAGACTGCTTATGTGTTAGCTAGCTAGATAACGACTTTAACCAATGACACATAAATCACTTTTTACTTACCGAAAGAACTGCAAAGATCCGTTATCTCCCACAGGTCGGTTAGAACAGTTTACTGCAGAACAACTCATTTTACAGCTCGAAAAAGATGAAAAAACTGAACGGAAAAATTCAACGGCGTCTCGGCTTTCCTTCACTACGTAACTTTGTTATTCACAAAGACAGCTACGCAAGATCGGCGGCTGTCAATCATCGTCAAATATGACGTAAAATCCCGTTTTTCAACCTCAAATAACTTATTTAAAACAAACTTCACAGACAAATGAGCACTTGAACACAATGTAGGGTGATAATAACTCATGATCACAGCAGAGTTTAGGTTTGTAAAAAAATTATGTGACGAGTATTTTAGCTTTACAGTTTGATCCACATCCCATCTGTTATCATTGAGGAGGCGGGGCTTATGACCTATACTGCAGCCAGTCAGTAGGGGGAGCTCTAACAATAAAAGCTTCACTAGACCGGGGAGCTTGTGCCGTCCATTATTTTTACAGTCTATGGTGTGAACATGAGGAGGGGGTTGTGTTTACCACTCTTTGCTCCCTGACTGTTTCTCTGCACAGTTTTATAAAAACTCAAATGCATCTTGTGGGTCGACATCACGGCGTGCAGAAGTCGAACTAAAACAAGTTCTGAGTGAACTCGACCACTAAAGAGCGTCCTGCTCCCCGGGCGTTATCTCCATTCATTATGAGAGCGCCAAACGATCGCACCGAGGCCCACATCCAGGTCAACTCACAGCCAGAACACCTCCTTTAGTATTCCTTATTTATCCCAGTCAGGCCACCTGCTGTGTGTGTGTGTGTGTGTGTGTGTGTGTGTGTGTGTGTGTGTGTGTGTGTCTGTGTGTGTCTGTGTGTGTCTGTGTGTGTGTGTGTGTGTGAGTGGAGTGTGTGTGTGTGTGTGTGTGTGTGAGATGTGTGTGTGTGTGTGTGTGTGTGTGTGTGTGTGTGTGTGTGTGTGTGTGTGTGTGTGTGTGTGTGTGTGTGTGTGTGTGTGTGTGTGAGTGTGTGTGTGTGTGTGTGTGTGTGTGTGTGTGTGTGTGTGTGTGAGTGTGTGTGTGTGTGTGTGTGAGTGGAGTGTGTGTGTGTGTGTGTGTGTGTGTGAGTGGAGTGTGTGTGTGTGTGTGTGTGTGTGAGTGGAGTGTGTGTGTGTGTGTGTGTGAGAGTGTGTGTGTGTGTGTGTGTGTGTGTGTGTGTGTGTGTGTGTGTGTGTGTGTGAGTGGAGTGTGTGTGTGTGTGTGTGTGTGTGAGTGGAGTGTGTGTGTGTGTGTGTGTGTGTGTGTGTGTGTGTGTGTGTGTGTGTGTGTCTGTGTCTGTGTCTGTGTGTGTCTGTGTCTGTGTCTGTGTGTGTGTGTGTCTGTGTGTGTGTGTGTCTGTGTCTGTGTCTGTGTCTGTGTCTGTGTGTGTGTGTGTCTGTGTCTGTGTCTGTGTCTGTGTCTGTGTGTGTGTGTGTGTGTGTGTGTGTGTGTGTCTGTGTGTGTGTGTGTGTGTGTGTGTGTATGTGTCTTCCTGCAGAAGCGTGTTCATTTCTCATTGAGTCTAAGAATAGAAACGGTTCACTGTGCATGTTTGACTCAAACAGAGAAGACGTGTTGATGCTATCAGCGTCTGTCACCACAGGCAGGTGGAGAACAGATTACAGACGTACGGCTGCTCGCCATGCTCGCCACATTAATAAGAAATGAACGCGGGAGGTTAGAATACGAGCAGGTTTCACACACCCTGATCAGAAATCATACCAACATGTTCTCCTGAGCTCAGGGGGATGTGTGTCTGTGTTTTTGTTTTCTACTTTAGATCTCAAATCTTAAAAATGAATCCGTCGCTGTCGGTCTTTATCAACAGTGACGCTCTTTTTAACGTGCAGGACGTAAGCTCCACCACCAGGGGGCTCCACATCAAAAAACTAACAAAAGATGACGTCAAGGCTGGCGGGGAATCATGGGAGTGATTCTCTGTTTCTTCCCCATCCTGATGAAGACGACCTCTGAGTTGAGCGTTGTCATGACGACCGAGTGAAGTCGACCTGATGTTTACAGACGAGCTGACGTATCAGAGTTTATCACAGCAGCTCATACAGCGACAGAACTCAGGCTTCCTTTGACGTAACATCTGGTGTTTCCATGGCAATGTAGCGTAATTAAATTATTAAGATGTTATATCTTTATTTAACCTCGGATTTAAGAAGGGGCACCACTTCCTGTTAAAGGAAGAAAATAACTTTAATGGTATAAGTTAATTAATGAATCAGTCAGTTTCACATCTTGAAAGAAGTAAGTTCTGGAAATGTTAAACAAGAAAACACAAAGTCCTGAATTTTATGTGTAAAATTTAATATAAAAGGGGTAAACAATAATGTATCGATGAAACAGATAAAGAATATGATTATTATGATCAGGATAATGTAATTATAATGTATGGTGACATTATATATTTAGTAATGGGATGAGACGCGGTATTGTTTGAATGACTTAATCAGAAAATGGAGTTGATAAAATAATTTTGGGATTCTATTTGGATTTAAAGGAGGGCTCTGAATAGACACGACTCATCAATCTTCCATCACTCCTTACCACCAGCAGTCTTACTGTGAGATGTGTTAAAGTGAACTCCGCCGGCTGGTCCTGCGTTTCAGTCTCTGGCAAGCGGTTCTTTTCAGGCCCAGAGAGGCCCACGGGTCAGATTAGATGCCTTGACAGCTTGGTCGGAGTGTGCAGCTGGGATGGAGATCGTACGTCGGTTCAGCCGTCGTCTCAGACGCTCCAAGAGGATCCAACAGGAAAACATATTAAAGAGTCTTTTGATACGTCGATTTCCAATTCAGATTAACCGGACGGCCATCTCAACGAATCCAAACTAAGGAACTGGTTTTCAAAATTGAAGAGCAAAGACTTTAGAGAAGAAAGTTCAAAAACCTTGTTTGAGCCAGAAAGAATTGATGTTCCAAAAATTGTGCTTGAAAAAGAAAGTTCGGCAGAGACTCGTCGCTACGGCACAAAAACATGAACACGACGGTAAACCAGCCTGCTGACAACCAGCCTGCTGACAACCAGCCTGCTGACAACCAGCCTGCAGACAACCAGCCTGCTGACAACCAGCATGCTGACAACCAGCCTGCTGACAACCAGCCTGCTGACAACCAGCCTGCTGACAACCAGCCTGCTGACAACCAGCCTGCTGACAACCAGCATGCTAACAACCAGCATGCTAACAACCAGCATGCTAACAACCAGCCTGCTAACAACCAGCATGCTAACAACCAGCATGCTAACAACCAGCCTGCTAACAACCAGCATGCTAACAACCAGCATGCTAACAACCAGCCTGCTAACAACCAGCATGCTAACAACCAGCATGCTAACAACCAGCATGCTAACAACCAGCCTGCTAACAACCAGCATGCTAACAACCAGCATGCTAACAACCAGCATGCTAACAACCAGCATGCTAACAACCAGCATGCTAACAACCAGCATGCTAACAACCAGCCTGCTAACAACCAGCATGCTAACAACCAGCCTGCTAACAACCAGCATGCTAACAACCAGCCTGCTAACAACCAGCATGCTAACAACCAGCATGCTAACAACCAGCATGCTAACAACCAGCCTGCTAACAACCAGCATGCTAACAACCAGCATGCTAAAAACCAGCATGCTAACAACCAGCCTGCTAACAACCAGCATGCTAACAACCAGCCTGCTAACAACCAGCCTGCTAACAACCAGCATGCTAAAAACCAGCATGCTAACAACCAGCATGCTAACAACCAGCATGCTAACAACCAGCCTGCTAACAACCAGCCTGCTAACAACCAGCATGCTAACAACCAGCATGCTAAAAACCAGCATGCTAACAACCAGCCTGCTAACAACCAGCCTGCTAACAACCAGCATGCTAACAACCAGCATGCTAAAAACCAGCATGCTAACAACCAGCCTGCTAACAACCAGCATGCTAACAACCAGCCTGCTAACAACCAGCCTGCTAACAACCAGCATGCTAAAAACCAGCATGCTAACAACCAGCATGCTAACAACCAGCCTGCTAACAACCAGCCTGCTAACAACCAGCATGCTAAAAACCAGCATGCTAACAACCAGCCTGCTAACAACCAGCCTGCTAACAACCAGCCTGCTAACAACCAGCCTGCTAACAACCAGCCTGCTAACAACCAGCATGCTAACAACCAGCATGCTAACAACCAGCCTGCTAACAACCAGCCTGCTAACAACCAGCCTGCTAACAACCAGCCTGCTAACAACCAGCATGCTAACAACCAGCATGCTAACAACCAGCATGCTAACAACCAGCCTGCTAACAACCAGCCTGCTAACAACCAGCCTGCTAACAACCAGCCTGCTAACAACCAGCATGCTAACAACCAGCATGCTAACAACCAGCATGCTAAAAACCAGCATGCTAACAACCAGCCTGCTAACAACCAGCCTGCTAACAACCAGCATGCTAACAACCAGCCTGCTAACAACCAGCATGCTAACAACCAGCATGCTAACAACCAGCCTGCTAACAACCAGCATGCTAACAACCAGCATGCTAACAACCAGCATGCTAACAACCAGCATGCTAAAAACCAGCATGCTAACAACCAGCCTGCTAACAACCAGCCTGCTAACAACCAGCATGCTAACAACCAGCATGCTAACAACCAGCCTGCTAACAACCAGCCTGCACACACACACACACACACACACACACACACACACACACACACACACACACTCCACTCACTCACTCTCACACACACACACACACACACACACACACACACACACACACACACACACACACACACACACACACACACACACACACACACACACACACACACACACACTCCACTCACTCACTCTCACACACACACACACACACACACACACACACACACACACACACACACACACACACACACACACACACACACACACACACACACACACACACACACACACACACACACACACACACACACACACACACACACACACACACACACACACACACACACACACACACACACACACTCCACTCACTCACTCTCACACACACACACACACACACACACACACACACACACACACACACACACACACACACACACACACACACACACACACACACACACACACACACACACACACACACACACACACACACACACACACACACACACACACACACACACACACACACACACACACACACACACACACACACACACACACTCACACTCACTCACACACACACACAGCAGCAGCTTGGTGGAGTATAATTACTGCCAGCTGGAGACCCCTGACTCGTGGACCCCCTCACTTCTCTGGTCTGGTCACATGACATCAGTCTCCCCGCCTCACCGCCGCCGCTGTAGGTCAGGTCCTCGCCGCGGCCATAACCTCCAGTAAATGTGCTTCTACATCACCCGGACACGACCCATCCAATCCTGACAGGAGGAGGAGCTTCATCCTGAGGGTCTGCAGACACTCTGTTCATAGGATCCATAACTGGGAATATGCTAACCCCTGCTGCTAACCCCTGCTGCTAACCCCTGCTGCTAACCCCTGCTGCTAACCCCTGCTGCTAACCCCTGCTGCTAACCCCTGCTGCTAACTGGGAATATGCTAACCCCTGCTGCTAACCCCTGCTGCTAACCCCTGCTGCTAACCCCTGCTGCTAACCCCTGCTGCTAACTGGGAATATGCTAACCCCTGCTGCTAACCCCTGCTGCTAACTGGGAATATGCTAACCCCTGCTGCTAACCCCTGCTGCTAACTGGGAATATGCTAACCCCTGCTGCTAACTGGGAATATGCTAACCCCTGCTGCTAATCCCACTGTGACATCACAAGGAGAGCACATTATAAACAGAGCATTTTTCTCTGTGTTGTTAGACTTATGCAGACCACAAACAAAGGACTGGATGGTTTATCTGACATGTTGTGGGTCAGTCAGTAGAAGTGGATGTTTCAGAATGTGTCCTCTTTAAAGAGCGTTCTCTGCAGGATGATGAGCTGCTCTCTAAATCTTTTCAAAGTAGACTGATGACTTTCTGCTCTGTAACGTCTCTTATCGCTCTGGGTGTGGTCAGATTGTTTGATTGTTTGTGTGTTGTTGTCGTATTCAAACAGGAAGTTACAGAGGAAGTGTTTGAGATGGAGACTTTGTCTGCAGTCGACCTGAAGAAGAGTTTCAGTTAGTTTGATGAATCAGAGGTTCAGAGAACACTCACCTGCTCAGTACCATGTGACTGACTCTGACAGGAAGTATCGACCTTCAGTCCCCACATGAGGGTGCCAGCCGTCACATAAAGCTATTCCTGTCACATACAGTCCAACTGTTCCTTTACCGAGGGGAACGGGGGGGGGGGTTTCAAACTCTGCCTCTCAGGACTTAAAGGACGCGTGGAGCATTGGCGCAGTGATAGCTACGATAGCTCGAGTGAACATGAACTCGGTCCTTCATGACATCACGCTGAGACGCAGCGTGCTCTCGTTGTGTTAGAGGGAAGAAGCTCTCGTTCTCACCGCAGTGAGCTCAACACGGGCCTGAAGCTCGTCGATATTTAGCCTAGCTTAGCATAAGTCTAAAAACAGGCAAAAGCAGCCAGATAGCTCCTCGAATATAATCAACTGTAAATGTAAGCGGGTAACGGGGCAGAGACACGCACACTGACAAGAAGAGAAGTTTGTTTCTTTACAGTTTAATTTTGTTAGCGAGGAGTTTCCGCTCTTCCTACAGACCCGCCCCTCTTTTCTCCGTCAGACAGCGCCGAGAGAAAGAGGCCGATATAATAATCAAGAAGAAGCTTCAAATATAGAAAAACAATCCACTGAACATCTCTCTGTAAAAAGACTCTTTGATTTATACAAACATGAAGAATATCTTTCTTCATGAGACCGTACATCATCTTCTGAACCTTCTACATTCATGTCTTTGATTTGTCTCGCCCTCACTTCTTCTGCCTGACTGAATATGTAAAGTCTGCATTAAGTCTCTCCATCAAACCCAGCACACAGAGTCAACATGCAGCCAGCTGTTACACCAACCACGTCTTCCACTCTCTCTGTGAGACCTCACACATTCTCAGGGTCAAAGGTCAACATTCCCCTCAGACAGGAATGTGTGCAGTTTGACAGAATTTGAAATCTTCCTCCTGCAAACAGCTGAGGTGTTAGAAAGAGAGCCGCCCCTCTTCTCATCTCTCTTCATCGCTCCAATTCAAAATGAGCCGCGTATTAACAATTGCATGACGCCACAAACAACATCTCCACGGTCTGAGGCGACCTTCACTCCTCTGCAGAGGGCACGCCACTAAATCCATTTCTCCAGAGATACAGTCCGCTGAATAACAAATCACACGGGGGCTCTCTCTCTCTCTCTCGCTCTCTCTCTCTCTTTCTCCCTCTCTCCACAGAACCTGGAACAACAACATGTGGTGGGGGGGGACAAACACATGGGGGGGAGCAGGGCCCTGTACATGTGAGACTTCTTCTGTCTGGAATTATCTGCAGAGAACAGTCGTTCAGTTATTAAAGGTGTATTAATAACTTGAACACTGATAGAGCGAACATACATCTTAAGCCCCTCCCCCTTAGTGCTCACAGAGTCTGAATCTCATTCCTGATCTGGTTACATTACCAACCAAACGTTATTTACGCCCCCTCCTCCCGGCTCTGTCGCCTGTGATAAGGTTGTGGGCTCAGGGAGCGAGGTGACAGCAGCCCAAATCCACCAACCAGCTGCAGCTCAGCTGCAAAGATAAAGATAAAGATTCGTTTACAGTCTGAGGGAGAGAAGAATCAAAACGATACAGAAAAAGCTAACTAAAACATTCTCCGACTCAGACGTCACTGAAAGAGAAGGAGAACTACAAGATCACATGAGAACTACAAGATCACAGGAGAATTACAAGATCACATGAGAACTACAAGATCACAGGAGAACTACAAGATCACAGGAGAACTACAAGATCACATGAGAACTACAAGATCACAGGAGAACTACAAGATCACAAGAGAACTACAAGATCACAGGAGAACTACAAGATCACATGAGAACTACAAGATCACAGGAGAACTACAAGATCACAGGAGAACTACAAGATCACATGAGAACTACAAGATCACAAGAGAACTACAAGATCACAGGAGAACTACAAGATCACATGAGAACTACAAGATCACAGGAGAACTACAAGATCACATGAGAACTACAAGATCACAAGAGAACTACAAGATCACAGGAGAACTACAAGATCACAAGAGAACTACAAGATCACAAGAGAACTACAAGATCACAGGAGAACTACAAGATCACAAGAGAACTACAAGATCACAAGAGAACTACAAGATCACAAGAGAACTACAAGATCACAGGAGGAAGTCTCTTCAGACTGAAGTCTTTGAATCTTTTCAGTCTCAGACTTTTTTCACCAGGTCAAACTAAAGTTTTCTCTCCATGCTGTGGGTTAGGGTTAGGGTCCTTGTATAAACTTCCTGATGTTGGAACAGGAAGGAGTAAAGCGGTGTGATCCCGTCTGAGCGCTCACATGGGACACAAAGGTGCAAAGAGCCTCGGAGCGTGTGCAGCTTGCCTCTCACACTAAGATGTAGCACGCTCACGGTCCATCAGGGACGCCGGCAGCTACAACCCGATAAGTGCATCATACACACACAATCCCGTGTTACACACACACACACTCCTGTGTTACAAACACACACACACACACACACACGCATGGCTGAGAACGGGCCCTCAGCGTTATTAAATAAGTGGCCGTCCTACGTGGTGAAATGGAGCAGCGAGGAGGGGTCATATGCACCGCCTCCTCTGCGGCGTTGGTTGAGCGCCAGCTGAAGCAGTCCGTCAATAGGCTGAGTCAACAGTGTGTGAAATGAAGAGGGAAATAGAAGTCGACATTAAGCCGCTCTCTCACTTCCCTTCAGACGCCAGACAGCGGCTAATGCGACTCCCCCAGAGCCCCCCGCACGCCGCTATCACACCTCAGCAGCTGCACAGCTCGGCTTTTCAAAATAAAGTCAGAAATCAGAGCACGAGGAGACGCAGACTCTGACCTCCTCTGATCAATGTAAACATTAGTGCGAGTTTCAGCGCGACCTGCAGAGACGGAGGGTAACCGTCTTTACCTGCAGCATGACGCACGCCGCTCTGCTGTTTGATCTCTTCAAGAGGAAATAAAAGAGACAAACAGCTCGTGACCTCGGAGAGAGTTATACTTCATATTTCACAGCTGGTGGCTGAGCTAACAGCAGACATGTCAGACTCAGGATGCCTCCCCGTGTCTCGTAGTTGTTTTGAGAGGCTGACCTCGTCCGAGGGGGGAGGAGCCACATTTCCAAACGTCTCGCTCCTATTAAAGGAAAGTCTGAACACTGAACGCCTAATGATTTTTTAAAAAAGGACGTTGCCATGGTGATATGCTAAACAGCCTCATTGACTCTCAGCTGAACTATGAGAACCTTCAACATAGAGGCTGACGAGTTGAGCCGAATCCTGTAGACCGGAAGGGTCCTGGATCAGGTCTTCATGACTCAGAGCTCACAAAAAAAACCACAGATTTAAAAAAAGTGTAAAGAGGTCAAACTAAACCTCATGATGTTCTGTGACCTTTAAAAAACCACGAAGAAGAAAGATGGTCAAAACTCTGCGTCTAAAGGGACTCGTTACAGGAGAGAGGGGCGGAGCTTCTGCAGAGATCAGGACCTCGTTACAGGAGAGAGGGGCGGAGCTTCTGCAGAGGGATCAGGACCTCGTTACAGGAGAGAGGGGCGGAGCTTCTGCAGAGGGATCAGGACATCGTTACAGGAGAGAGGGGCGGAGCTTCTGCAGAGGGATCAGGACATCGTTACAGGAGAGAGGGGCGGAGCTTCTGCAGAGGGATCAGGACCTCGTTACAGGAGAGAGGGGCGGAGCTTCTGCAGAGGGATCAGGACCTCGTTACAGGAGAGAGGGGCGGAGCTTCTGCAGAGATCAGGACCTCGTTACAGGAGAGAGGGGCGGAGCTTCTGCAGAGATCAGGACCTCGTTACAGGAGAGAGGGGCGGAGCTTCTGCAGAGATCAGGACCTCGTTACAGGAGAGAGGGGCGGAGCTTCTGCAGAGGGATCAGGACATCGTTACAGGAGAGAGGGGCGGAGCTTCTGCAGAGGGATCAGGACCTCGTTACAGGAGAGAGGGGCGGAGCTTCTGCAGAGATCAGGACCTCGTTACAGGAGAGAGGGGCGGAGCTTCTGCAGAGATCAGGACCTCGTTACAGGAGAGAGGGGTGGAGCTTCTGCAGAGGGATCAGGACATCGTTACAGGAGAGAGGGGCGGAGCTTCTGCAGAGGGATCAGGACCTCGTTACAGGAGAGAGGGGCGGAGCTTCTGCAGAGGGATCAGGACATCGTTACAGGAGAGAGGGGCGGAGCTTCTGCAGAGGGATCAGGACCTCGTTACAGGAGAGAGGGGCGGAGCTTCTGCAGAGATCAGGACCTCGTTACAGGAGAGAGGGGCGGAGCTTCTGCAGAGGGATCAGGACATCGTTACAGGAGAGAGGGGCGGAGCTTCTGCAGAGGGATCAGGACATCGTTACAGGAGAGAGGGGCGGAGCTTCTGCAGAGGGATCAGGACCTCGTTACAGGAGAGAGGGGCGGAGCTTCTGCAGAGATCAGGACCTCGTTACAGGAGAGAGGGGCGGAGCTTCTGCAGAGGGATCAGGACATCGTTACAGGAGAGAGGGGCGGAGCTTCTGCAGAGGGATCAGGACATCGTTACAGGAGAGAGGGGCGGAGCTTCTGCAGAGGGATCAGGACCTCGTTACAGGAGAGAGGGGCGGAGCTTCTGCAGAGGGATCAGGACCAAATGAGAGGAAGGATTTATTTTTTTGCATCTGATGACAAGGGGGGAGCGCCGTGGTTAATCGAGTGTCTTGAGAGCGACCTCCTGCCTGTTAGATAATCAGAGGTTGTTTAAGGTCACGTGTATGTTTCTTATTTAGCGTGCTGCGTGGTGGTGAAGGGGTTCGATTCCCGTCACACAGGAACCTTTCTGTGTGTAAACATGGCGCCTTGAACGTGCAGTCTGTATAGAATTTGTGTTTTTCAGACGTCTGAGGAAGAGGCGTCAGCGGGTGATTGGTCCACCTGACGGACGCTGTCGTCCTCCAGGAAGGCGGCTCGGGTTGTACGCCGACCCTCGGCTCTGTTCTCACACATCACTCCCAACTCTCTCCTGGTTTCCTGTACCAACTGTCCTATCAAAATAAAAGCATAAAAGCTACAAAATAAACCTGAGGAACCCTTCCTTCCAAACGTGAAGGTGAAAGTCGTTCCCTCTACTTCTCTTATGTTTGGTCATCGTTTATTCTTTGACTTAACGACTTCTCGCCCCGAGAGAAAACATCGTCTGATTTTTTACTTCCTGTTTAAAGATGTTCCTCAGGTGTTTTTACTTTCCCTGCTCCTTCCTGTTGATGTCTGATGGTGTCCTCAGAGCGAGCGCTGAGCGATGGGGATGAATCAGAGACGCTTCAGATGGATATTGGCCAAAGAGGAGGAAGCTGATGGGATTCTGTTAACCTCCAGCAAACAGAGCGGCGTTACAGCAGCAGATCGATGTGTTCTCGACCTCGTCTCTCCGGGGAACCTTTAGAACTCAAAGAGAGGGCGGGGCAGCACCTGGAAACATCCAGGCTCCTCTGGACGGGGGGGCGTTGGGGTCAGCGGTTAAGATGAACATGAAGGGGAGAAATCTTTGATGATGTCTGTGTTTCACGCTGAGCGAGAAATGTGACAGACGTGAAGCGCACGGCGACCGACGAGTCAGACGTAGAATGTAACCGTCCAATCAGGTCGCTGCTGTGAGCAGAAAATCAAGACAACTTGAGAAAAGATGAAGTCATAGCTGTGACGTCTCAGGAGGAAGTAAAGCGAGCAACACGAGACGAGGAGCGACCTCCGATGGCCGAGTTTCAATTAGTGAACGTTAGAGTCTCATTCTGCAGGAGTGAGTGTGTGTGTGTGTGTGTGTGTGTGTGTGAGCTGCTTCGTGTGTGTGTGTGAGCTGCTTCGTGTGTGTGTGTGTGTGTGTGTGAGCTGCTTCGTGTGTGTGTGTGTGAGCTGCTTCGTGTGTGTGTGTGTGTGTGAGAGCTGCTTCATGTGTGTGTGTGTGAGCTGCTGTGTGTGTGTGTGTGTGTGAGAGCTGCTTCGTGTGTTTTTGTGTGTGAGAGCTGCTTCGTGTGTGTGTGTGTGTGTGTGTGTGTGTGTGTGTGTGTGTGTGTGTGTGTGTGTGAGCTGCTTCGTGTGTGTGTGTGTGTGTGTGTGTGTGTGTGAGAGCTGCTTCGTGTGTGTGTGTGAGCTGCTTCGTGTGTGTGTGTGTGTGTGTGTGTGTGTGTGTGTGTGTGTGGGGAACATGTGGATTTTGATACTGAGCAGGATTTGTGAACATCAGGCTCCTGACACAGACAACAATGAAGCCTGGGGGGGGGGGGCACCTCCTCTTCGTTCTCCTCCTCATCTCTTCGCCTCCTCATTTTCCTCCCTGTCTCCTCCACTCCTCCTTCTCCTCCTCGTCTCCTTGTCTCCTGCTCATCTCCTCGTCTCCTCATTCCCTCTCTTCAAAGTCTGACCACACAGTTTCTTTCTTTGTTTTTCTTTGTGAAGAATTTCACAAATGTTTCTCATATTCCCAAAATGTAAACCCCAGAAAATAACAAACAGGTGGAGAGAACACACACACACACACACACACACACACACACACACACACACACACACACTCACACACTCACACACTCACACACTCACACACACACACACACGAAGCAGCTCTCACACACACACACACACACACACACACGAAGCAGCTCTCACACACTCACACACACACACACACACACACACACACACACACACACACACTCACACACTCACACACTCACACACACACACACACGAAGCAGCTCTCACACACACACACACACACACACACACGAAGCAGCTCTCACACACTCACACACACACACACACACACACACACACACACACTCACACACTCACACACTCACACACTCACACACACACACACACGAAGCAGCTCTCACACACACACACACACACACACACACGAAGCAGCTCTCACACACTCACACACACACACACACACACACACACACGAAGCAGCTCTCACACACACACACACACACACACACACACACACACGAAGCAGCTCTCACACACACACACACACACACACACACACACACACACACACACACACGAAGCACTCACACACACACACGAAGCAGCTCTCACACACACACACACACGAAGCAGCTCACACACACACACACACACACGAAGCAGCTCTCACACACACACACACACACGAAGCAGCTCTCACACACACACACACACGAAGCAGCTCACACACACACACACACACACGAAGCAGCTCACACACACACACACACACACACACGAAGCAGCTCACACACACACACACACACGAAGCAGCTCTCACACACACACACACACGAAGCAGCTCACACACACACACACACACACACGAAGCAGCTCACACACACACACACACACGAAGCAGCTCTCACACACACACACACACGAAGCAGCTCTCACACACACACACACACACAGCAGCTCACACACACACACACACACGAAGCAGCTCTCACACACACACACACACGAAGCAGCTCACACACACACACACGAAGCAGCTCACACACACACACACACACACACACAAAGCAGCTCTCACACACACACACACACACACACGAAGCAGCTCACACACACACACACACACAGCAGCTCACACACACACACACACACACACATGAAGCAGCTCTCACACACACACACACACACAGCAGCTCACACACACACACACACACATGAAGCAGCTCACACACACACACACACACACACGAAGCAGCTCACACACACACACACACACACGAAGCAGCTCACACACACACACACACACACACACACACACACACACACACACACACACACACACACACAGATGAATAAAAAAACTTGCTGAAAATAAACTTTTTTTATTAATTCTTCATAAAAATCTTTTTACAGAAGACGCCGGAGCCGACGCCCACAGAAACAGTCATAGCAGCAGGTCAAAGGTCAATAACGTTAATAATGTCCTCATACAGGAAGTGACAGCGGCTGTGCGAGTGTTTCAAACCGATGAAAACAAAGACATGCACGAGCGGCGTGCTGACGTCTCGCTCTACCAAACGCCGTTTCACTGAAGGTAGAAAAATAGACTGAGTTTGACGTTAGCTTAGCTTTAGCTTGGTCACAGAGAGACCCCGTTAGTTCCAGTTGAACGTTCGGCCCACCAGCTCAAAGAACTTCCTGTTGGGCTCGTGAAAGAAGCGGTAGAGTTTCTGCAGGATGGCGGGCGCCACACGGGGGTGGGCACGGCCCTTTGAGTCGTGTAAACAGCGCTCTCTGCCGTGCTCCCTCAGGCAGTAGAATCCTTTCGTTTTGTTGAAGTAAAAGTTCAAAGCGTTTATCTGCGGCGCCAGCTTCAAGAAGCGCTCCACCTTCTTCATCTCGGGGAGCGGGTCCCGGATCAGCTCGTCGCCGTCGACCACATGGATGCTCGCCCGGGGGAAGTACTTGAGCCAGTTCTGCATGTGCACGTAGTACAGGCTGCGGTTGAGCGCCTTGTAGCCCAGGTTGATCTCGCCGTCCTTCACCAGGACCGCCTCCACGGGCTGGTAGCGTTTGTGTTTCTGCAGGCGGTTGTAGAAGACCTGCGTGTAGTCGGACAGGACCCTCTCCGTGGGGTCTCTGAGGATCAGCAGCAGCTTCATGTCCGGGTTCATCTCGTGGACTCGTTTGGGGACTTTACTGGAGGTGAAGTAGGCGGGGGTCTTCTCCACCGTCAGCTGATCGGGGAAGGCGTACGGCATCTGGCTGAGGTACCACGACAAGCCCTTCTGGAAGTGACTCTCCCAGTCGAAGAAGTGCACCTCGTTCTGAGCCGCCGCCACGGCGCCGTGCAGGCTGAGCATCTCGATCAGCGCCCGCGTCCCGCCCTTCCTCACGCCGATGATCAGGATCTGAGGGAGTCGTCTGCGGGACCCGTTCGGGTGGCTGCTGCTGCTGCTGCTGGCGTTCTCTGCGGGGGATAAGGTGGGCGACGGAGGCGGCGGCCCCTCGTCTGCCGCCGCCGGCCGGGAGGGGAGGGGCGGAGACTGCATGGCGAAAAGCAGCAGCCCGAGGAGCACGGCTGCCATGAGAGAGGTCCTGACCCGGGAGGATTTCAGCCTGGCGACAGCACGGAGACTAATTCCCACATTGAAAGGACGAGGGTCCGGTCAGAGGAAAAACTAAAAGACAAGACGTCCTCTTCTCCGTCAGGGGGGCGGAGCCTGCGAGGACAGACAAAGAGGTTAGAAACCTGGAGAACACAGAACGCCTCGAAAGAGCGACCACGCAGCGACACTCTCCGGCGCCCGCTCACATCAGGAGTACACCTTAAACCACCAGGTTTCGTTTTTGTTTATTTGTTCCCACTTTAGTTTTCATGTCTTTATCTTCTTGTTTCATTTTGTTCACTTGAGCACCAATAAAAAAAAAGAAAAAAGAAAACACATCAGGTCTACGAGGTCATGAGGTGATCCACATGTTCACAGGAAGTGTTTAAATCAACAAAAAGACTCTTTAAAACATTTTTTTATTTTTATTAAATGAAATGATAATTAATCAGATTTATTATCGTTTGAATCTTTCAGTTGAAATCCTCACAGAGGGAGAAGGCAGCATTTTAAATATTCACTTGAATTTATTTATCCTGGAGAGAAGATTATAAATGTGAGCATGACATCATTTATCACGACTTCAGAAGGTCAACACTTTTTTATTTTTTATATTCAGGTCTAATTACAGATTTTTTTCCTCACCTGTTTATAGGTTCTTGTTTAAATGTCACATATATTTTTATCCCTGCACAGGTTATGTACATTTCTTGTATAAATCTATTTTTAATTGCACAGTTTAGGTTTGATTCATCTAGAGGTATTCTTTAAATCTTTTTTCAGGTTAATATATATGTATGTTTCATGTCATGTCTTTGTAACCTGCTACTGGATTCCCTCGGGATCAATAAAGTATCTATCTATCTATCTATCTATCTATCTATCTATCTATCTATCTATCACTTTAAACACAGCTGATACCTGAGAGTCCAACAGGAAGGGAAAACTCAGATTTAATGTTTTATTATCTTATTAAATGTAAATAATCTGATTTTATCTTCAGTTTAAAACCTCATAGAAGAATAATTAATTCATAAATAAATGTTAACCAGCATTTTAAATAGTTACTCTAATTAATTCACGTTGGAGATGAAATGATAAATGTGAGTATGACATCATTCATGACTTTAAACAGCTGATACCTGAGAGGTGACTTTAAAGACATCTCCTTTAGAGGCAGCTCGTTATAAGAGAAAGTTTAAATCACACACAGATTTGAGCTGTACAGCAGATCTCTGAACAGCTGATTCACGGACTTACGCGGGACAGGAACACGCAGACCTGAGCTCGGAGGTTATTTGCACGCGACGAAGAAGAAGAAGCAGGTGTGCAAATGAAAAGCTTCAGAAAACAGAAATGACACGTTTATACACACACACACACACACACACACACACACACACACACCTCATCGTGCGCTCTCAGATTCCCGGAGGAGTGTCGCAGCTCTCTTACCTGTTTCACTGGAATCCTCCACTCGGTAAAGGTGTCATCTTGTGCAGCTGTGGGGTCTTTTCTCGCGGCACCGATATGTCCAAACCATCCACGATAAGATCCAGGTGTGCTCCAAACCATCCACGATAAGATCCAGGTGTGCTCCGTGGAGCTCCGGAGACTTTGCGCGCGTAAAGAACCTCCGTCCGTGTGTCAGCCTCCTCTGAGCTCTGAGCTGAGGCAGCCAGGCGCTCCTCCCGGTTTTGGAGTGTCAGCTGTTGAAGCCGACGCCTACTTTACGCCTGCAGGACCACTCCCCCCCCCTCACCCCCCCTCCCCCCCCGCCCCTCTGTGTGACTCACGTCGTTGTAATGTTTTGGTATTTATAAGTGCAGCAGGTGATGCAGGTACAACGTGTTTTATAATCCGGATTTATTCTGAAATTACAGTAGAACGTTTTATATGTTCACTTTGAGTAATCTGCTGAATAATGATAATAATATTTATGATATAAGTAATAATCACAGCTTGACTTGATTTAAGGGATCCTTATTTTAAATGTGTAACTGAAATAAATGTGACAGGTGGAGAGACAAGAAGACAGAGTGGAAATGGTGATAGTTTATGTATGGAGGCAGAGAGGTGCTGTTTTTGTTTCTATTTAAAGCGCCTGCTTTATAAAATTGTATGTGCATTTCATTTAAAGAGGACATATTATCCCCCTTCCTCCCCCTTTTCAGACAGTCCCCCCCCCCCCCCCCTGTGGTCTAAATGAAACATCTGTGCTGTGCTTTGGTCAAAATATAACATGAATCAAGCACCAGAGGAGGTTTGTGACCCTGTAGAAACCAGCTCTCTCAGAACGCTCCGTTTTGGTGTGTGTGTCTCTTTAAATGCAATGACCCCCCCCCTGAGTTTTCCCCGTAGACATCACTCCTCTGTAGAGAGAATAAAAATGAAAGAAGAAATTTAAACGCAGTGTTCAAATTCCGCCACCAGGGGGGCTTTCAATCAAAACAATAATAAAAGATGACGTCGGGGCTGGTGGACAATCATGGGAGTTCTCTCTGCTATGTGTGTGAAAATGGCCGACTGCTGCAGGGCCTCATTTTTCAGATTTAAGAATATTTACAAAGGAGCCTGAAATATTCAAATCAAGCTGCCTGAGCGGCTCTTTAAAGAGACATGGAGCCCGTCGAGAGACCGAGCCTCTCTGGGTTTGGACTGAAAGAAGAAAAAGTTTTCAGCGGAGCCTCTCGGAGTCCTCTCTTCACGTTTTGCTTTCAGGGGAAATCGATGAAAGAGACAGAGCAGTTATTCATCCCTGGCATTCTTCCCCGCCTTTGTCCACAGAGCAAGTGAATCTGTGGGTAGTCTCTGAGTCTATATTGCTCAATCTCACCACCTGTTGAGCTGCAAGTCTTTTTCTTTTTGTTCTTTGGAAACGTTCAAATCCTTTCCCTGAACAGTTGAACAGCAGCGGGTCCAAAATAAAAGCTTCAATTCAAAGTGGAGATTTGTGTGACGCTGAACCCAAACGTGTGTTTCAGTGTCTCCCTCTGACTCACCGCGGGTCATACAGTCAGCGTGAGAAAGTTTGGAGTGACATCACAGAGCTGATGAGTAAGTGACACATCATCACTCCTGTCAGATAACTTCTGTGTGTCACTTCAGGAAGAACAGAGAGAAATCTCTGAGCCACAAAAACAGAAATATGACGTGAAGAAATCTGTGCAACAACAGAGACGATGACATGAGTCACTCTGCCTTCACTTAAAGTCTGAACAATACGCTTATTATATTAGACTTTTGTTCTTCTGATCAGGTCGGTGTTCTACTTTATTGAGTCATTAAAGGAGCAGTATGTAACTCTCACACCTAGTGTTTAAAATGTGTACTGCAGTCTAAATTCTAAACATCATAGAGAGCTGTCTCCTCCCCCCCTCCTCTCTAGAGTGGATGCTCACTCAGGTCACCATGTGGTGGACTCTGAAGCTTCAGTGTTTATCCAGCTCTGCATGGGTCTGTAAACCTTTCTGTGTTCTAACCTCTCTCCATTTTTCAAAAGCATCTCCAATATTGATCCTAGTTTGAGCACGTTTCTGCTCGTGGAGCTTATTAGAAACATGCAGAGGCTTTTTAGGTCGGGTACAATCACTTCTATCTGAACCACTTCTCTTGACCGCTTCCATCGCTGCAACACCTGTTGACCTGATAACTGCTCTCATATCTGACAAACCGAGGGGCGTCCAAAACGGCCGTGTGGGGGGGGGGGGGGGTCTTAAAAGCGCCTACCTTCTCTGGTCCAAACAAATCCAGAGCATTCAGGAGCAGAATCTAAAGTTAGAAGGAGGACATACTGGCTGCTGCATTGTTGTCAGAGAAGCCAGCACTTCAACATAGCATGTTTCCTTAATGATCAGAGAGTAAGATACCTTTATCATCTCACTCTCTACACAGCTCACTGATTGGTGCTTTAAGTTTGCTTATTTTGACCTCGTTGACGTGACACCTTTCAGCACTTTTTGAGATGTAATGTTGTGTTGTCTGTGTTTGGATGCAGAGTAAAGGGCAGCCTGTGATGTTCAGCCTAAAGTAAGAAAGGCTTAAAGGCTCTGCGTCTGAATATGGATGTGTCTGATGTTTGCAGATTTTTCTGCTGTGTCGGGTATTTAAGTGAAGGCCATTACCCACATTAAAGCAACACTCTACATTAACCAGGGAGAGAGGGATGTGTTGTATTAAAGGTGGAAACCCTCTCCTTCAAATCTCCCTCTCGTGTCGGGAGAATGCAAATGCGTCTTTACTTATTCAGTGAGCATGTTACACCTGCTGATAGGAACCAGAGAGTCCCCACACTGACTGTTAAATGCAATAACCCTCAGATTGTGCAGGGGTGTGAATTCAGCCGAGTTGCACAATGAAATGTCACTTTGAGGATCCTCATCCGTCCACATTAACATGACAATAGTAAAGACCCTCAGAGACCCCCCCCTCCCCCGCCTCCTCTCCGCGCTGCACATTTTCTCTAAAGTTTTAAAAAACAACCACTTCTCCTTGTAAACAAATTTAATGAGGCTTCAGATAAATGAAGCGTCGCTCTCACTTCTGATGTAAGACGGACAAATCTTACAGGGCGGCTTCACGATCAGCCTGAAATACATTCTGTTTGGCGCCGTGCCAACAGTGTGTGGAATTTAAAACAGGTTTGTTTTTATCGGACTCTGGCAGGACTCACAGAATCCAAATGGGTGCACAGATTGTTATGTGTAAATATATGAAGTGTGCGTCACAGCTCGGTGTCCAATCACAGCTGAGGATGAGTTTGACCCGCTCGATGCTGCTGCTGGAATATGTTCTACAGAAACTCCTTTAACCCTCGAGTGCTGTTCAGGTCTGTGGCGCCAGTTTTCAATGTTCACCAAGAGAGATAAGGTACCATTAACCATGAGTTAATACTGATGGACTCTTTACTCAGCGGCCTCTACCATCAGTGTGTGAATGTGTATGAATGGATGAGTTAATACTGATGGACTCTTTACTCAGCGGCCTCTACCATCAGTGTGTGAATGTGTATGAATGGATGAGTTAATACTGATGGACTCTTTACTCAGCGGCCTCTACCATCAGTGTGTGAATGAATGGATGAGTTAATACTGATGGACTCTTTACTCAGCGGCCTCTACCATCAGTGTGTGTATGAATGGATGAGTTAATACTGATGGACTCTTTACTCAGCGGCCTCTACCATCAGCGTGTGAATGTGTATGAATGGATGAGTTAATACTGATGGACTCTTCACTCAGCGGCCTCTACCATCAGTGTGTGAATGTGTGTGAATGGATGAGTTAGTACTGATGGACTCTTTACTCAGCGGCCTCTACCATCAGCGTGTGAATGTGTGTGAATGGATGAGTTAGTACTGATGGACTCTTTACTCAGCGGCCTCTACCATCAGTGTGTGAATGAATGGATGAGTTAATACTGATGGACTCTTTACTCAGCAGCCTCTACCATCAGTGTGTGAATGTGTATGAATGGATGAGTTAATACTGATGGACTCTTTACTCAGCGGCCTCTACCATCAGCGTGTGAATGTGTGTGAATGGATGAGTTAGTACTGATGGACTCTTTACTCAGCGGCCTCTACCATCAGTGTGTGAATGAATGGATGAGTTAATACTGATGGACTCTTTACTCAGCAGCCTCTACCATCAGTGTGTGAATGTGTATGAATGGATGAGTTAATACTGATGGACTCTTTACTCAGCGGCCTCTACCATCAGTGTGTGAATGTGTATGAATGGATGAGTTAATACTGATGGACTCTTTACTCAGCGGCCTCTACCATCAGTGTGTGAATGAATGGATGAGTTAATACTGATGGACTCTTTACTCAGCGGCCTCTACCATCAGTGTGTGAATGTGTATGAATGGATGAGTTAATACTGATGGACTCTTTACTCAGCGGCCTCTACCATCAGCGTGTGAATGTGTATGAATGGATGAGTTAATACTGATGGACTCTTTACTCAGCGGCCTCTACCATCAGTGTGTGAATGTGTATGAATGGATGAGTTAATACTGATGGACTCTTTACTCAGCAGCCTCTACCATCAGCGTGTGAATGTGTATGAATGGATGAGTTAATACTGATGGACTCTTTACTCAGCAGCCTCTACCATCAGTGTGTGAATGAATGGATGAGTTAATACTGATGGACTCTTTACTCAGCGGCCTCTACCATCAGTGTGTGAATGAATGGATGAGTTAATACTGATGGACTCTTTACTCAGCAGCCTCTACCATCAGCGTGTGAATGTGTATGAATGGATGAGTTAATACTGATGGACTCTTTACTCAGCGGCCTCTACCATCAGTGTGTGAATGTGTATGAATGGATGAGTTAATACTGATGGACTCTTTACTCAGCAGCCTCTACCATCAGTGTGTGTATGAATGGATGAGTTAATACTGATGGACTCTTTACTCAGCAGCCTCTACCATCAGTGTGTGAATGTGTTTGATTAGTCAGAAGACTAGAAAAGAAAAATACCAGCTCAAGTCCATTTATGAATCCTCGTGTGGGAGATGAAAGCTTCTCAGTAATTTTCTATTTCATTAAGGAAATACAGACGACGTGTAACGCTGGTGTGTGGCTCTAAACACCTGAGGAGGAGCCGCCGCTCTAAAGAGACTCAGTGACTCTTATACTCTGTCCGTCTCTTTCTGAGGTTTAATTATTAGCACACTGAATCATTACGGCGCAGGTCGAAGGCAAACATGTGAATATTTGAAGGTCTCATATGATTCAAAATCCTCTTCTCCATGTTCCTCTAACTCTAACATGTGTCTCTATTCCGTCTACAAACCCCACAATCATGAGAAAAGTCCATCCTCTCCGTCTTCTGCCTGCTCCACTTTTCAGAAAATGTGTGCTCAAACAGGCTGTTTGGAGATTTTCCCTTCATGACATCACAAAGGGCAGTAGCCCCTCCCCCAGGTGGGTGACACTCCCACAGCTAGGTGTTTGTTCTGCCCTCTGAGCAGAGGGCAGAACAAATAGAGGGGTTTATAGACATGATCAAATACAGGATCAGAGTGGATTTAGAACAAGAGACTTCACACATGTTGAAGAGGAGCTCTGAGACTTATTTAAACTGAAGAAGAGGAGGAGGATATGTCACCTTTAAATCTTAAAATGAAATGATGCTCTCTTAGATGAAGATTCATGCGTTGTCCTGTTTATCTCTAGAAACATTGTTAAAAAGAAAATTTGTCCTTTGTCTGACAGATAAAGTGTTAGCACGCTCAGATGGAGATCATTTCCAAACAGGTGCAGCTTCTAAGTTTGGCTCCTCTCCTGAAAACTGTAGCTGTGTCTGTGATCGGAGAGAAACAGAACGGAAGCTGAAAACCTGGAATAAAAAGTCTGTAAAAAGACGAAAGATTGTTACTCTCTGACAAGATAAGAGGAAACGCTGAAATCAAGTATGAGATTTAACCGGTTTAATTAGAGGTTTAATTAGAGGTTTAATTAGAGGTTTAATTTAGCTTCAGTCTTAGACCATACTATGGGTTAGGGTTAGTCGTCATTGAGCTCTCATATCAGCGCTGTAACCTTCAGGTGGTTCTCTCTCATGCAGATATTTATGAGTTGTTTGAAGTGTAACAGGAATGTAGATATTTTTTTTTAAAAGCTTCAAATGTGCTGCAGATGTTCTGAACACAATGTTCTGCTTAATTTCAGACTGTAAATGTCAGTTTCAGGAGTTGATGATGAAGTTCAGGTAACGTTCTTTGTGAGTCATATTATCGACTGATTCATCTCTCTGTTCACTTTCCTCCCTCCTCAAGAGGAAAAGAGATATCTGCTGTGTTTCTGGACATCACTCTAACAGAGATTTAAAAAGAGCCCTTAGAGCAGCAATATGTAGGATTTCAATTTGGTGACTTTCTCCCCCTCTACTCCCCCTAGCAGTCTTGCATTTGACATATGATAAGCTGAGGAGCGTTGTTGTCAGAAGCCAAAGAGCCAAGTCGACTGACGAGCTTCAGTCTGACTCTGCTAGCGTCTACAGCCCATGTGGAGTATGTGTTTGTGTATTCAACTGTTACCATGACGACTACAGGCCATCACTAATGTCTACATTGGGGAGGCTCATTTATTTCATGCTAGCTGAGATCGGTTTGTAAGGTTCCTAACTGATAAAGCCTAACTGGAATATGGACGAGGAGAGAGCTGAGTCGGCCGGGAATCTAACCTCTACTCTGCACACCTCAAAGAAGAAGAACAGCTCTCACTCTTTAATCATTGAGCAAACCTATAATGATTATAATGATGACCTTTAGATCTCTTCATCCAGTGAATTGGTTCAGTAAATCATCTTCAGATAACTCTGTGATGATCAACACGATATGTTCAGTATGTCATTTAATGTCCCTCTGAAAACCGCTATGTGGTTTCACCTCATCGACAGAGAAACTTAGGCTTCAGAGGAAGAGACACTTCACAAGAGTTCACAGGAAGACATAGTTCCCTGGAATAAATCAGCAATTTGACAAATGATCCGTTTCTGGAAGGATGCTAAACCAGTTCAATGCAAACTGTAGAGCTCTGCAGCATGAACTTTATAAATACAGTTCTTAAAGAGTTTCTCAACATAAAGAGAGTCTGTATGAAGATTAATGAATAGATTTCAGATGTCGTCAGTCTGCATCAGAGTGCAGCTCTGAAGCTTTGGGAAATTAAGTAAGAAGGAGAAGGGGGGGGGGGGGGGGGGGGGGGAATGGTCATGCCCGGGCCTGCTCTGTGGCGTTCAGTCATGGGAACGAGCAGCAGTGGTGCTACATGGGAAACAGGAGTGTTTGATAATGATTCATCTGGGCTTCCATACACCGCAGGCATCCCACAGGGAGCAGCCGACATGCAGGAAACGCATCATGACGTCTTTACCAGGAAGTCTTCCTGGAGGTTTCCTGGAGGTTTCTCTGAATGATCAACATGAATCTCGTGGTTAAAAACTTTGATTTCATTGGTTCTCCTTGAAAAGCCTTTAGATCAACATCATGGTTTCCTTTCTTCCCCTTCAATCTGCCGTCACTGAGTCTGTTTTTACACTCAAGCCGAGGACGGAATAAAAGCTTTAAACAAAGTGTCTTCATTATAATGTAACAGCCTCAGGCAGTTTATCAGTAATTACACAAACACACCATGAGAGGAGAAGAAACAAATCCTCCTCTTTGTTAGTCGACATGTTAGGAGCTCGTTCTGTAACGGTGAACATCAGAACGCAGCTGAGGTGCTGTATACTCTGCAGGTTTACAGATGTGCAAAGCACCCTGGGACTTCTCCTTATAATATGGCCGTGAAGGCGAAAGGTAAGAGCAACATCTGTATCTGTAATTACTGCAGAAGTTTCCACACGTTCCAGGTGCAGCTCCTCAGAACGGCCTTCATTACTGGGGAGCTGGCGGTCCGTGGCGAGAGAGGATAACGACAGTGTGGGATTAACCCTGCATTTCGTCACTCCTCTCTCTCGCAGCAGCCGCCACCAGCCGCCATCTCCGGCGGTCCCTGGTTTCCTAAGAGAGCCTCCATTCTCTCAAACAATGCAAGAGCTTGCAGAGGGGGTTTTGATCATCCTGTGATGCGGTGCTGTGACAGGCCTCAGACACACATATTTACTTCCCCACTCAGGAGATTAGTGGACAAACCTGAAATACTTTCCTCGATGTGCACGGCGAGCACAGAGCGGAGCACTCGGATATGTTTGTGCATGTGAGTGCATTTAAAGTGTTTTTCATCTTCTTTCATTTTCTGCTAGTACTTATGTCCCCCCCTCCCTCCCTCTCACAAAGTCAGGTCAAGGTTTATTATGAGGTCTGAATCAGCCAGCTTTCTATTTCAAACCAACTTTTGGAGCACATGAAAGGAGGGATTAGTGGTTATGTGGTGTGAAAAATGTTTTGGAAAATCCACTCGAGTGCATTTTAAACTCTTCCCAATGAAAATGTGACAACAGGTCTGCATCAGAGTCTTTTAATTTCATATCTACATTGAGCACGTTGATGTGTTCACTGAAAAACAACATGTCTAATGCAAGGTGTTGAAGGTTTGTGTCATAAATGTTTCTTTGGTTTCAAGTCCAACAATCTACATTTAATAAAACTAACTGTGTTTTCAGTGGAATAAATAACAATTACCATTTATCACTTAAATAGATTTATATATCAAAACATCCATCCATCCATTATCTATACTTCTGTGTGAGAGAGGCGGGGTTTACACCCTGGACTGGTGCCAGCCAATCACAGGGCCGACATATAGAGAGCAAGCTGCAACCTCTGGTGTTAAAAAAATGAAGTGTAATATCCTGCAGGTCCTCAAGTGGCCAATAGAGGCTGGTTGCAGAAGCACAGGAAGTCACAAACACACCCATTCTAAAAAGTCTGTTTTTACAGCAGAGATGAACATGTTTACACATTCACACCTACAAACAATTTAGAGTCAGCAGTTAACCTAACGAGCATGTCTTTGGACTGTGGGAGGAAGACGGAGAACCAGGAGAGAACCCACACATGAACGAGGAGAACATGCAGACTCCACACAGAGAGACTCCTGAAGGACGGGGATTCAAACCAGGAACCTCCTCACAGAGAGACTCCCGTCAGACGGGGATTCAAACCAGGAACCTCCTCACAGAGAGACTCCTGAAGGACGGGGATTCAAACCAGGAACCTCCACACAGAGAGACTCCTGAAGGACGGGGATTCAAACCAGGAACCTCCACACAGAGAGACTCCTGAAGGACGGGGATTCAAACCAGGAACCTCCTCACAGAGAGACTCCCGTCAGACGGGGATTCAAACCAGGAACCTCCTCACAGAGAGACTCCTGAAGGACGGGGATTCAAAGCAGGAACCTCCTCACAGAGAGACTCCTGAAGGACGGGGATTCAAAGCAGGAACCTCCTCACAGAGAGACTCCTGAAGGACGGGGATTCAAACCAGGAACCTCCACACAGAGAGACTCCTGAAGGACGGGGATTCAAACCAGGAACCTCCTCACAGAGAGACTCCTGAAGGACGGGGATTCAAACCAGGAACCTCCACACAGAGAGACTCCTGAAGGACGGGGATTCAAAGCAGGAACCTCCACACAGAGAGACTCCTGAAGGACGGGGATTCAAAGCAGGAACCTCCACACAGAGAGACTCCTGAAGGACGGGGATTCAAACCAGGAACCTCCTCACAGAGAGACTCCTGAAGGACGTTGATTCAAACCAGGAACCTCCACACAGAGAGACTCCTGAAGGACGGGGATTCAAACCAGGAACCTCCACACAGAGAGACTCCCGTCAGACAGGGATTCAAACCAGGAACCTCCACACAGAGAGACTCCTGAAGGACGGGGATTCAAACCAGGAACCTCCTCACAGAGAGACTCCTGAAGGACGGGGATTCAAACCAGGAACCTCCACACAGAGAGACTCCCGTCAGACGGGGATTCAAACCAGGAACCTCCTCACTCTGAGGCAACAGAACTAACCACTGCACCAATTTTCAGCATGAGAAATACATGCTAAATAGAAATTCTTCTGTAATTTAGGTTTTCATGGATACGTTGAAAGATATAGGACCTTCTGAAATGTGTAAAGTGGTGTTTTAGTGAAACATTCCAAGACAAGACAAGACACAAGACATGAGCCGGCCTGTGAGCAGGTGTTAAACTCGTGCATCAGGTGTTCAGGTCAAACGTGGTCGGCTGTGAAACTGAAAAATGTGGGACACATCAACAACCTGTTATTATGAAATGTAAAAGCTTTTTTATGATTCTTTTTAGGCGTTCTTTGCACAAGTTAGAACAAAGAGAGTCAGAGAGTAGCCATGACACAGAGTCTGAAAAACAATGAACAAAACAGACATTAAGGAAACATGTTATGTTGAAGTGCTGGCTTCTCTGACAACAATGCAGCAGCCAGTATGTCCTCCTTCTAACTTTAGATTCTGCTCCTGAATGCTCTGGATTTGTTTGGACCAGAGAAGGTAGGCGCTTTTAAGACGACCCCCAACACGACTGTTTTGGACGCCCCTCGGTTTGTCAGATATGAGAGCAGTTATCAGGTCAACAGGTGTTGCAGCGATGGAAGCGGTCAAGAGAAGTGGTTCAGATAGAATTGATTGTACCCGACCTAAAAAGCCTCTGCATGTTTCTAATAAGCTCCACGAGCAGAAACGTGCTCAAACTAGGATCAATATTGGAGATGCTTTTGAAAAATGGAGAGAGGTTAGAACACAGAAAGGTTTACAGACCCATGCAGAGCTGGATAAACACTGAAGCTTCAGAGTCCACCACATGGTGACCTGAGTGAACATCCACTCTAGAGAGGAGGGGGGGAGACAGCTCTCTATGATGTTTAGAATTTAGACTGCAGTACACATTTTAAACACTAGGGGTCACATCTTTTTTTGCATATCTTTCAGATCTCCTCATAAAGGTTGTTTACCCCTGCCTTTACCTTTACCTGTAATCTTCATCTTAAAGCCAAACTTCCTTGGACTTTCATTTCCTCGTCTCTTTTTCTCTTCCGTTCACAGTTTATGAAAACGTATTACATTTCTGTAAATGCTGTGAATGGTTTCGTGTACAGGCACATCAACATAAAACAATAGTAAAACTCATGTAACACTAACTAGACAGTGAGGTTTCGATGAAGTATCCAGACACGTCTCAAAGAGTAATCTTTACAAATATATCTGAGACCTTTGAAGGATCTGGCAGCAGGTTGTCGTGAAGTCGCTCCTTTAAATCAACTTTCCCTTTAAGTGTAATTAGCTGCATCTCCTGTGAGATCAGATGCTAATGCCATCGATGTAGATCATATTTCAGGAAGCTTCTGAACAACACGGGGCAGCTGGGGGGCATCAGAGGAGGATCCAAGGGGCTCGGATCAGTAATTAAATTAAAGCACTCTGTCTCCCTCACAGGGACTGCTGGACCCCTTCCATCCATTCTCCTGCTCTTTATTAGATCCAGACCATGGAAGAAAAGATTATGAAATTCTTGCTGGATCAGGTTGGTTGTTGGATTAGAGCAGAATTGGCTCAGTGTGTAAACACTCTGAAGTGATGTGAGACTAAGCCTCGTCTGACAGCATCATTGTGAACAATGTAAACAGCTGATAGACCCGGAGCCATTACAGGCAGGAATGAGGTGGCAGCTAGCATCCTAACAACATGTTCCTATAGTGACACACACACACACACACACACACACACACACACACACACACACACACACACACACACACACACACACACACACATTGTGTGACAGAACAATCAGAGTGGGATATCTTCTTCTGTTGCTATGGATACCAGCTCTTCTGGCTCCTAAGTAATTCAGTTTGACTGGTGGCACGGGCGGATCTAAAAATGAACAACAAAGTTAAAGAAACTTTAATGAAAGAAGAAAAAACACAAAACCACATTCTGAGGTTCTCGATTGAACCGACAAACATGAAATACTTTAACAAATCAGACAAATCAGATACAAAACACAACAGCACGACTTGTATGCAACCTACCCAAAAGAACTTGTCAATCCGCTAGTCGTGCTTCATCAAATCACTTCCTGTCAGCACCTGTTCTCTGCCTCTGGTCACTTCCTGTCAGCACCTGTGTGTCGGACTCTAATCCATCTAATCTATCTGATGTGCGTCACTTTGGATAAATAATTGTAGAATTGTCGGTCGTCAAAAATGAGCCACAGACCGTCAGCCAAGACTAGGATCTGAAACGTTAGCAGCCATGGCTCTCGTTGCGTCCACAAGCCGAGCCTCCGACCTCTCCATGCACCTTGTGGTTGTTTGTGAAGTCAGAAGCCCTTCCTCTGCTTCTTCAGCTCTTTAAACTTTTTCCTTCTTCCTGTTCCACCTGTAAGGTCTAAAAGTGCTGCGATACACTGAGCGACTACATGTCACTGTGTCTGCTGTGACCCATGCCCCCCCTCCTCACCTCCATCATTGAACTGTTATGGAGCAATTATAGCCATTGATTTTCTCTCTGCTCTCAGCACACCTCTGTATGACAGCTGGCCTCTGTAAGTGGCCTCACTGGATTCCTAACTGCTTCCCTTCGTGGCCACTCTCTCTAGTCCTGCTCTCAAGGTGTTCAGTGAAACTCTCTGAAGCAGGCACTGCCGTCCTGTCAGAGCTTTCACTGTACTCAATCTGCTTCTTACCAACTTCACTAAAGGTTTGATTTCATAATAAGCAGACTTGTTTTAAAGGTCTCTCCCCACCTGCCTGAGACGACACTTGAGCTTCACCTTCAGCTGTTTACAGCATCCTGTTTCATGTTTCAATCTGACTGCCATATTGACTGTTAACGTTTGACAATCCAAAGCTTTATATTCCTATTTGAACCACCTGCAAGAAAATCTTTAAGGCACAGAAACAGCTTTTTGATTTTCATTCAGGCAACAAGTTAAGAAGCTGAGCGACAACACGAAGAGAGTCAAAGAGCATCACACTAACATCACACTAACATAACAGTGACATCATGTTAACATCACACTAACATCACACTAACATCATGTTAACATCACACTAACATCACACTAACATCATGTTAACATCACACTAACATCATGTTAACATCACACTAACATCATGTTAACATCACACTAACATCACACTAACATCATGTTAACATCACACTAACATCACACTAACATCATGTTAACATCACACTAACATCACACGAACATCATGTTAACATCACACTAACATCACACTAACATCACACTAACATCATGTTAACATCACACTAACATCATGTTAACATCACACTAACATCACACTAACATCACACTAACATCATGTTAACATCACACTAACATCATGTTAACATCACACTAACATCATGTTAACATCACACTAACATCATGTTAACATCACACTGACAATACGCCAACATCACACTAACATCATGTTAACATCACACTAACATCACACTAACATCACACTAACATTACACTAACATCACACTAACATCATGTTAACATCACATTAACATCACACTAACATCACACTAACATCACACTAACATAACAGTAACATCATGTTAACATCACACTAACATCATGTTAACATCACACTAACATCACACTAACATCATGTTAACATCACACTAACATCACACTAACATCATGTTAACATCACACTAACATCACACGAACATCATGTTAACATCACACTAACATCACACTAACATCACACTAACATCATGTTAACATCACACTAACATCATGTTAACATCACACTAACATCACACTAACATCACACTAACATCATGTTAACATCACACTAACATCATGTTAACATCACACAAACATCATGTTAACATCACACTAACATCACACTAACATCATAATGACATCACACTAACATCACACTAACATCATGTTAACATCACACTAACATCATGTTAACATCACACTAACATCACACTAACATCATGTTAACATCACACTAACATCACACTAACATCATGTTAACATCACACTAACATCACACTAACATCACACTAACATCACACTAACATCATGTTAACATCACACTAACATCATGTTAACATCACACTAACATCACACTAACATCACACTAACATCACGTTAACATCACACTAACATCATGTTAACATCACACTAACATCATGTTAACATCACACTAACATCATGTTAACATCACACTTACATCATGTTAACATCACACTAACATCATGCTGACATCACACTAACATCACGTTAACATCACACCAACATCATGTTAACATCACACTGACATCACACTGACATCATGTTAACATCACACTAACATCACACTAACATCACACTAACATCACACTAACATCACACTAACATCACACTAACATCATGTTAACATCACACTAACATCACACTAACATCACACTAACATCACACTAACATCACACTGACATCATGTTAACATCACACTAACATCACACTGACATCATGTTAACATCACACTAACATCACACTGACATCATGTTAACATCACACTAACATCACACTGACATCATGTTAACATCACACTAACATCATGTTAACATCACACTAACATCACACTGACATCATGTTAACATCACACTAACATCACACTGACATCATGTTAACATCACACTAACATCACACTGACATCATGTTAACATCACACGAACATCACACTAACATCATGTTAACATCACACTAACATCACACTAACATCACACTGACATCACACTAACATCATGTTAACATCACACTAACATCACACTGACATCATGTTAACATCACACTAACATCACACTGACATCATGTTAACATCACACTAACATCACACTAACATCACACTGACATCACACTAACATCATGTTAACATCACACTAACATCACACTAACATCATGTTAACATCACACTAACATCATGCTGACATCACACTAACATCACACTGACATCACACTAACATCATGCTGACATCACACTAACATCATGTTAACATCACACTAACATCATGCTGACATCACACTAACATCACACTAACATCACACTAACATCACACTAACATCATGTTAACATCACACTAACATCACACTAACATCACACTAACATCACACTAACATCATGCTGACATCATGTTAACATCACACTAACATCACACTAACATCATGTTAACATCACACTAACATCACACTAACATCATGTTAACATCACACTAACATCACACTAACATCACACTGACATCACACTAACATCATGTTAACATCACACTAACATCACACTGACATCATGTTAACATCACACTAACATCACAGTAACATCACACTGACATCACACTAACATCATGTTAACATCACACTAACATCACACTAACATCATGTTAACATCACACTAACATCATGCTGACATCACACTAACATCACACTAACATCACACTAACATCACACTAACATCACACTAACATCACACTAACATCATGCTGACATCATGTTAACATCACACTAACATCACACTAACATCATGTTAACATCACACTAACATCATGCTGACATCACACTAACATCACACTAACATCACACTAACATCATGCTGACATCACACTAACATCACACTAACATCACACTAACATCACACTAACATCACACTAACATCATGTTAACATCACACTAACATCACACTAACATCACACTAACATCACACTAACATCATGTTAACATCACACTATCATCATGTTAACATCACACTAACATCACACTAACATCACACTAACATCACACTAACATCATGCTGACATCATGTTAACATCATGTTAACATCACACTAACATCACACTAACATCATGTTAACATCACACTAACATCACACTAACATCACACTAACATCACACTAACATCACACTAACATCATGTTAACATCACACTAACATCACACTAACATCACACTAACATCACACTAACATCATGCTGACATCACACTAACATCACACTAACATCACACTAACATCACACTAACATCATGTTAACATCACACTAACATCACACTAACATCACACTAACATCACACTAACATCATGCTGACATCATGTTAACATCACACTAACATCACACTAACATCATGTTAACATCACACTAACATCATGTTAACATCACACTAACATCACACTAACATCATGTTAACATCACACTAACATCATGTTAACATCACACTAACATCACACTAACATCATGCTGACATCATGTTAACATCACACTAACATCACACTAACATCATGTTAACATCACACTAACATCACACTAACATCATGTTAACATCACACTAACATCACACTAACATCACACTGACATCACACTAACATCATGTTAACATCACACTAACATCACACTGACATCATGTTAACATCACACTAACATCACACTGACATCATGTTAACATCACACTAACATCACACTAACATCACACTAACATCATGTTAACATCACACTAACATCACACTAACATCACACTAACATCATGCTGACATCATGTTAACATCACACTGACATCACACTAACATCATGTTAACATCACACTAACATCACACTAACATCACACTAACATCACACTAACATCATGTTAACATCACACTAACATCACACTAACATCACACTAACATCACACTAACATCATGTTAACATCACACTAACATCACACTAACATCACACTAACATCACACTAACATCATGCTGACATCATGTTAACATCACACTAACATCACACTAACATCATGTTAACATCACACTAACATCATGTTAACATCACACTAACATCATGTTAACATCACACTAACATCACACTAACATCACACTAACATCATGCTGACATCACACTAACATCACACTGACATCACACTAACATCATGCTGACATCACACTAACATCATGTTAACATCACACTAACATCATGCTGACATCACACTAACATCACACTAACATCACACTAACATCACACTAACATCATGTTAACATCACACTAACATCACACTAACATCATGTTAACATCACACTAACATCATGTTAACATCATGTTAACATCACACTAACATCACACTAACATCACACTAACATCATGTTAACATCACACTAACATCATGTTAACATCATGTTAACATCACAATAACATCACACTAACATCACACTGACATCACACTAACATCATGTTAACATCACACTAACATCACACTGACATCATGTTAACATCACACTAACATCACACTGACATCATGTTAACATCACACTAACATCACACTAACATCACACTGACATCACCCTAACATCATGTTAACATCACACTAACATCACACTAACATCATGTTAACATCACACTAACATCACGCTGACATCACACTAACATCACACTGACATCACACTAACATCATGCTGACATCACACAAACATCATGTTAACATCACACTAACATCATGCTGACATCACACTAACATCACACTAACATCACACTAACATCACACTAACATCATGTTAACATCACACTAACATCACACTAACATCATGTTAACATCACACTAACATCACACTAACATCATGTTAACATCACACTAACATCACACTAACATCATGTTAACATCATGTTAACATCACACTAACATCATGCTGACATCATGTTAACATCACACTAACATCACACTAACATCATGTTAACATCACACTAACATCACACTAACATCACACTAACATCACACTAACATCATGTTAACATCACACTAACATCACACTAACATCATGTTAACATCACACTAACATCACACTAACATCATGTTAACATCACACTAACATCAGACTAACATCACACTAACATCATGTTAACATCATGTTAACATCACACTAACATCACACTAACATCATGCTGACATCATGTTAACATCACACTAACATCACACTAACATCATGTTAACATCACACTAACATCACACTAACATCACACTAACATCACACTAACATCATGCTGACATCATGTTAACATCACACTAACATCACACTAACATCATGCTAACATCACACTAACATCATGTTAACATCACACTAACATCACACTAACATCATGTTAACATCACACTAACATCACACTAACATCATGTTAACATCACACTAACATCACACTAACATCATGCTAACATCACACTAACATCATGTTAACATCACACTAACATCATGTTAACATCACACTAACATCACACTAACATCATGCTGACATCATGTTAACATCACACTAACATCACACTAACATCATGTTAACATCACACTAACATCACACTAACATCACACTAACATCACACTAACATCATGTTAACATCACACTAACATCACACTAACATCACACTAACATCACAGTAACATCACACTAACATCATGTTAACATCATGTTAACATCACACTAACATCACACTAACATCACACAAACATCACACTAACATCATGCTAACATCACACTAACATCACACTACCATCACACTAACATCACACTAACATCATGTTAACATCACACTAACATCACACTAACATCATGTTAACATCACACTAACATCACACTAACATCACACTAACATCACACTGACATCACACTAACATCATGCTAACATCACACTAACATCACACTACCATCACACTAACATCACACTAACATCATGTTAACATCACACTAACATCACACTAACATCACACTAACATCACACTAACATCATGTTAACATCACACTAACATCATGTTAACATCACACTAACATCATGTTAACATCACACTAACATCACACTAACATCATGTTAACATCACACTAACATCATGCTCACATCACACTAACATCACACTGACATCACACTAACATCATGCTGACATCACACTAACATCATGTTAACATCACACTAACATCATGCTGACATCACACTAACATCACACTAACATCACACTAACATCACACTAACATCACACTAACATCATGTTAACATCACACTAACATCACACTAACATCACACTAACATCACACTAACATCACACTAACATCATGTTAACATCATGTTAACATCACACTAACATCACACTAACATCACACTAACATCACACTAACATCATGCTGACATCATGTTAACATCATGTTAACATCACACTAACATCACACTAACATCATGTTAACATCACACTAACATCACACTAACATCACACTAACATCACACTAACATCACACTAACATCATGTTAACATCACACTAACATCACACTAACATCACACTAACATCACACTAACATCATGCTGACATCACACTAACATCACACTAACATCACACTAACATCACACTAACATCATGTTAACATCACACTAACATCACACTAACATCACACTAACATCACACTAACATCATGCTGACATCATGTTAACATCACACTAACATCACACTAACATCATGTTAACATCACACTAACATCATGTTAACATCACACTAACATCACACTAACATCACACTAACATCACACTAACATCACACTAACATCATGCTGACATCACACTAACATCACACTGACATCACACTAACATCATGCTGACATCACACTAACATCATGTTAACATCACACTAACATCATGCTGACATCACACTAACATCACACTAACATCACACTAACATCATACTAACATCATGTTAACATCACACTAACATCACACTAACATCACACTAACATCACACTAACATCACACTAACATCATGTTAACATCACACTAACATCACACTAACATCATGTTAACATCACACTAACATCACACTAACATCACACTGACATCATGTTAACATCACACTAACATCACACTAACATCACACTGACATCACACTAACATCATGTTAACATCACACTAACATCACACTGACATCATGTTAACATCACACTAACATCACACTGACATCATGTTAACATCACACTAACATCACACTAACATCATGTTAACATCACACTAACATCACACTAACATCACACTAACATCATGCTGACATCATGTTAACATCACACTGACATCACACTAACATCATGTTAACATCACACTAACATCACACTAACATCACACTAACATCACACTAACATCACACTAACATCATGTTAACATCACACTAACATCACACTAACATCACACTAACATCACACTAACATCATGTTAACATCACACTAACATCACACTAACATCACACTAACATCACACTAACATCATGCTGACATCATGTTAACATCACACTAACATCACACTAACATCATGTTAACATCACACTAACATCATGTTAACATCACACTAACATCATGTTAACATCACACTAACATCACACTAACATCACACTAACATCATGCTGACATCACACTAACATCACACTGACATCACACTAACATCATGCTGACATCACACTAACATCATGTTAACATCACACTAACATCATGCTGACATCACACTAACATCACACTAACATCACACTAACATCACACTAACATCATGTTAACATCACACTAACATCACACTAACATCACACTAACATCACACTAACATCACACTAACATCATGTTAACATCACACTAACATCACACTAACATCATGTTAACATCACACTAACATCACACTAACATCACACTAACATCACACTAACATCATGTTAACATCACACTAACATCACACTAACATCACACTAACATCACACTAACATCATGCTGACATCATGTTAACATCACACTAACATCACACTAACATCATGTTAACATCACACTAACATCATGTTAACATCACACTAACATCATGTTAACATCACACTAACATCACACTAACATCACACTAACATCATGCTGACATCACACTAACATCACACTGACATCACACTAACATCATGCTGACATCACACTAACATCATGTTAACATCACACTAACATCATGCTGACATCACACTAACATCACACTAACATCACACTAACATCACACTAACATCATGTTAACATCACACTAACATCACACTAACATCACACTAACATCACACTAACATCATGTTAACATCACACTAACATCACACTAACATCATGTTAACATCACACTAACATCATGTTAACATCATGTTAACATCACACTAACATCACACTAACATCATGCTGACATCATGTTAACATCACACTAACATCACACTAACATCATGTTAACATCACACTAACATCACACTAACATCACACTAACATCACACTAACATCATGTTAACATCACACTAACATCACACTAACATCACACTAACATCACAGTAACATCACACTAACATCATGTTAACATCATGTTAACATCACACTAACATCACACTAACATCACACAAACATCACACTAACATCATGCTAACATCACACTAACATCACACTACCATCACACTAACATCACACTAACATCATGTTAACATCACACTAACATCACACTAACATCATGTTAACATCACACTAACATCACACTAACATCACACTAACATCACACTGACATCACACTAACATCATGCTAACATCACACTAACATCACACTACCATCACACTAACATCACACTAACATCATGTTAACATCACACTAACATCACACTAACATCATGTTAACATCACACTAACATCACAGTAACATCACACTGACATCACACTAACATCATGTTAACATCACACTAACATCACACTAACATCATGTTAACATCACACTAACATCATGCTCACATCACACTAACATCACACTAACATCACACTAACATCACACTAACATCACACTAACATAACACTAACATCACACTAACATCATGTTAACATCACACTAACATCATGTTAACATCACACTAACATCACACTAACATCACACTAACATCATGTTAACATCACACTAACATCACACTAACATCACACTAGCATCACACTAACATCAAGCTGACATCATGTTAACATCACACTAACATCACACTAACATCATGTTAACATCACACTAACATCATGTTAACATCACACTAACATCACACTAACATCACACTAACATCATGTTAACATCACACTAACATCACACTAACATCACACTAACATCACACTAACATCACACTGACATCATGTTAACATCACACTAACATCACACTGACATCACACTAACATCATGTTAACATCACACTAACATCACACTGACATCATGTTAACATCACACTAACATCACAGTAACATCACACTGACATCACACTAACATCATGTTAACATCACACTAACATCACACTAACATCATGTTAACATCACACTAACATCATGCTCACATCACACTAACATCACACTGACATCACACTAACATCATGCTGACATCACACTAACATCATGTTAACATCACACTAACATCATGCTGACATCACACTAACATCACACTAACATCACACTAACATCACACTAACATCACAGTAACATCATGTTAACATCACACTAACATCACACTAACATCACACTAACATCACACTAACATCATGTTAACATCACACTATCATCATGTTAACATCACACTAACATCACACTAACATCACACTAACATCACACTAACATCATGCTGACATCATGTTAACATCATGTTAACATCACACTAACATCACACTAACATCATGTTAACATCACACTAACATCACACTAACATCACACTAACATCACACTAACATCACGTTAACATCACACTAACATCACACTAACATCACACTAACATCACACTAACATCATGCTGACATCACACTAACATCACACTAACATCACACTAACATCACACTAACATCATGTTAACATCACACTAACATCACACTAACATCACACTAACATCACACTAACATCATGCTGACATCATGTTAACATCACACTAACATCACACTAACATCATGTTAACATCACACTAACATCATGTTAACATCACACTAACATCACACTAACATCACACTAACATCACACTAACATCACACTAACATCATGCTGACATCACACTAACATCACACTGACATCACACTAACATCATGCTGACATCACACTAACATCATGTTAACATCACACTAACATCATGCTGACATCACACTAACATCACACTAACATCACACTAACATCATACTAACATCATGTTAACATCACACTAACATCACACTAACATCACACTAACATCACACTAACATCACACTAACATCATGTTAACATCACACTAACATCACACTAACATCATGTTAACATCACACTAACATCATGTTAACATCACACTAACATCACACTAACATCATGCTGACATCATGTTAACATCACACTAACATCACACTAACATCATGTTAACATCACACTAACATCACACTAACATCATGTTAACATCACACTAACATCACACTAACATCACACTGACATCATGTTAACATCACACTAACATCACACTAACATCACACTGACATCACACTAACATCATGTTAACATCACACTAACATCACACTGACATCATGTTAACATCACACTAACATCACACTGACATCATGTTAACATCACACTAACATCACACTAACATCATGTTAACATCACACTAACATCACACTAACATCACACTAACATCATGCTGACATCATGTTAACATCACACTGACATCACACTAACATCATGTTAACATCACACTAACATCACACTAACATCACACTAACATCACACTAACATCATGTTAACATCACACTAACATCACACTAACATCACACTAACATCACACTAACATCATGTTAACATCACACTAACATCACAGTAACATCACACTAACATCACACTAACATCATGCTGACATCATGTTAACATCACACTAATATCACACTAACATCATGTTAACATCACACTAACATCATGTTAACATCACACTAACATCATGTTAACATCACACTAACATCACACTAACATCACACTAACATCATGCTGACATCACACTAACATCACACTGACATCACACTAACATCATGCTGACATCACACTAACATCATGTTAACATCACACTAACATCATGCTGACATCACACTAACATCACACTAACATCACACTAACATCACACTAACATCATGTTAACATCACACTAACATCACACTAACATCACACTAACATCACACTAACATCACACTAACATCATGTTAACATCACACTAACATCACACTAACATCATGTTAACATCACACTAACATCATGTTAACATCATGTTAACATCACACTAACATCACACTAACATCATGCTGACATCATGTTAACATCACACTAACATCACACTAACATCACACTAACATCATGTTAACATCACACTAACATCACACTAACATCACACTGACATCACACTAACATCATGTTAACATCACACTAACATCACACTGACATCATGTTCACATCACACTAACATCACACTGACATCATGTTAACATCACACTAACATCACACTAACATCACACTGACATCACCCTAACATCATGTTAACATCACACTAACATCACACTAACATCATGTTAACATCACACTAACATCACGCTGACATCACACTAACATCACACTGACATCACACTAACATCATGCTGACATCACACTAACATCATGTTAACATCACACTAACATCATGCTGACATCACACTAACATCACACTAACATCACACTAACATCACACTAACATCATGTTAACATCACACTAACATCACACTAACATCATGTTAACATCACACTAACATCACACTAACATCATGTTAACATCACACTAACATCACACTAACATCATGTTAACATCATGTTAACATCACACTAACATCATGCTGACATCATGTTAACATCACACTAACATCACACTAACATCACACTAACATCACACTAACATCATGTTAACATCACACTAACATCACACTAACATCATGTTAACATCACACTAACATCACACTAACATCATGTTAACATCACACTAACATCACACTAACATCACACTAACATCACACTAACATCATGTTAACATCACACTAACATCACACTAACATCATGCTGACATCATGTTAACATCACACTAACATCACACTAACATCATGTTAACATCACACTAACATCACACTAACATCACACTAACATCACACTAACATCATGCTGACATCATGTTAACATCACACTAACATCACACTAACATCATGCTAACATCACACTAACATCATGTTAACATCACACTAACATCACACTAACATCATGTTAACATCACACTAACATCACACTAACATCATGTTAACATCACACTAACATCACACTAACATCATGCTAACATCACACTAACATCATGTTAACATCACACTAACATCATGTTAACATCACACTAACATCACACTAACATCATGCTGACATCATGTTAACATCACACTAACATCACACTAACATCATGTTAACATCACACTAACATCACACTAACATCACACTAACATCACACTAACATCATGTTAACATCACACTAACATCACACTAACATCACACTAACATCACAGTAACATCACACTAACATCATGTTAACATCATGTTAACATCACACTAACATCACACTAACATCACACAAACATCACACTAACATCATGCTAACATCACACTAACATCACACTACCATCACACTAACATCACACTAACATCATGTTAACATCACACTAACATCACACTAACATCATGTTAACATCACACTAACATCACACTAACATCACACTAACATCACACTGACATCACACTAACATCATGCTAACATCACACTAACATCACACTACCATCACACTAACATCACACTAACATCATGTTAACATCACACTAACATCACACTAACATCACACTAACATCACACTAACATCATGTTAACATCACACTAACATCATGTTAACATCACACTAACATCACAGTAACATCACACTGACATCACACTAACATCATGTTAACATCACACTAACATCACACTAACATCATGTTAACATCACACTAACATCATGCTCACATCACACTAACATCACACTAACATCACACTAACATCACACTAACATCACACTAACATAACACTAACATCACACTAACATCATGTTAACATCACACTAACATCATGTTAACATCACACTAACATCACACTAACATCACACTAACATCATGTTAACATCACACTAACATCACACTAACATCACACTAGCATCACACTAACATCAAGCTGACATCATGTTAACATCACACTAACATCACACTAACATCATGTTAACATCACACTAACATCATGTTAACATCACACTAACATCACACTAACATCACACTAACATCATGTTAACATCACACTAACATCACACTAACATCACACTAACATCACACTAACATCACACTGACATCATGTTAACATCACACTAACATCACACTGACATCATGTTAACATCACACTAACATCACACTGACATCATGTTAACATCACACTAACATCACACTGACATCATGTTAACATCACACTAACATCATGTTAACATCACACTAACATCACACTGACATCATGTTAACATCACACTAACATCACACTGACATCATGTTAACATCACACTAACATCACACTGACATCATGTTAACATCACACGAACATCACACTAACATCATGTTAACATCACACTAACTTCACACTAACATCACACTGACATCACACTAACATCATGTTAACATCACACTAACATCACACTGACATCATGTTAACATCACACTAACATCACACTAACATCACACTGACATCACACTAACATCATGTTAACATCACACTAACATCACACTAACATCATGTTAACATCACACTAACATCATGCTGACATCACACTAACATCACACTAACATCACACTAACATCACACTAACATCATGTTAACATCACACTAACATCACACTAACATCATGTTAACATCACACTAACATCACACTAACATCACACTAACATCATGTTAACATCACACTAACATCACACTAACATCACACTAACATCATGTTAACATCACACTAACATCACACTAACATCACACTAACATCACACTAACATCATGCTGACATCATGTTAACATCACACTAACATCACACTAACATCATGCTAACATCACACTAACATCATGTTAACATCACACTAACATCACACTAACATCATGCTAACATCACACTAACATCACACTGACATCATGTTAACATCACACTAACATCATGTTAACATCACACTAACATCACACTAACATCATGTTAACATCACACTAACATCACACTAACATCATGCTAACATCACACTAACATCATGTTAACATCACACTAACATCATGCTAACATCACACTAACATCACACTAACATCACACTAACATCATGTTAACATCACACTAACATCACACTAACATCACACTAACATCACACTAACATCATGCTAACATCACACTAACATCATGTTAACATCACACTAACATCACACTAACATCATGTTAACATCACACTAACATCACACTAACATCACACTAACATCACACTAACATCACACTAACATCATGCTAACATCACACTAACATCACACTACCATCACACTAACATCACACTAACATCATGTTAACATCACACTAACATCACACTAACATCATGTTAACATCACACTAACATCACACTAACATCACACTAACATCATGTTAACATCACACTAACATCACACTAACATCACACTAACATCACACTAACATCACACTAACATCACACTAACATCATGTTAACATCACACTAACATCACACTAACATCACACTAACATCACACTAACATCATGTTAACATCACACTAACATCACACTAACATCATGTTAACATCACACTAACATCACACTAACATCATGCTAACATCACACTAACATCATGTTAACATCACACTAACATCACACTAACATCATGTTAACATCACACTAACATCACACTAACATCATGCTAACATCACACTAACATCATGTTAACATCACACTAACATCATGCTAACATCACACTAACATCATGCTAACATCACACTAACATCATGTTAACATCACACTAACATCACACTAACATCATGTTAACATCACACTAACATCACACTAACATCACACTAACATCACACTAACATCACACTAACATCATGCTAACATCACACTAACATCACACTACCATCACACTAACATCACACTAACATCATGTTAACATCACACTAACATCACACTAACATCACACTAACATCACACTAACATCACACTAACATCATGTTAACATCACACTAACATCATGTTAACATCACACTAACATCACAGTAACATCACACTGACATCACACTAACATCATGTTAACATCACACTAACATCACACTAACATCACACTAACATCACACTAACATCACACTAACATCATGCTGACATCACACTAACATCACACTGACATCACACTAACATCATGCTGACATCACACTAACATCATGTTAACATCACACTAACATCATGCTGACATCACACTAACATCACACTAACATCACACTAACATCACACTAACATCATGTTAACATCACACTAACATCATGTTAACATCACACTAACATCATGTTAACATCACACTAACATCACACTAACATCATGCTGACATCATGTTAACATCACACTAACATCACACTAACATCACACTAACATCACACTAACATCACACTAACATCACACTAACATCATGTTAACATCACACTAACATCACACTAACATCATGTTAACATCACACTAACATCACACTAACATCATGTTAACATCACACTAACATCACACTAACATCACACTAACATCATGTTAACATCACACTAACATCACACTAACATCATGTTAACATCACACTAACATCACACTAACATCACACTAACATCATGTTAACATCACACTAACATCACACTAACATCACACTAACATCACACTAACATCATGCTGACATCATGTTAACATCACACTAACATCATGTTAACATCACACTAACATCACACTAACATCACACTAACATCACACTAACATCATGCTAACATCACACTAACATCATGCTATCATCACACTAACATCACACTAACATCACACTAACATCATGCTAACATCACACTAACATCATGTTAACATCACACTAACATCACACTAACATCATGTTAACATCACACTAACATCACACTAACATCACACTAACATCATGCTAACATCACACTAACATCATGTTAACATCACACTAACATCACACTAACATCATGTTAACATCACACTAACATCATGTTAACATCACACTAACATCACACTAACATCACACTAACATCACACTAACATCACACTAACATCACACTAACATCATGTTAACATCACACTAGCATCACACTAACATCATGTTAACATCACACTAACATCACACTAACATCACACTAACATCACACTAACATCATGTTAACATCACACTAACATCATGTTAACATCACACTAACATCACAGTAACATCACACTGACATCACACTAACATCATGTTAACATCACACTAACATCACACTAACATCATGTTAACATCACACTAACATCATGCTCACATCACACTAACATCACACTGACATCACACTAACATCATGCTGACATCACACTAACATCATGTTAACATCATACTAACATCATGCTGACATCACACTAACATCACACTAACATCACACTAACATCATGTTAACATCACACTAACATCACACTAACATCACACTAACATCACACTAACATCACACTAACATCATGTTAACATCACACTGACATCATGTTAACATCACACTAACATCACACTAACATCACACTAACATCACACTAACATCATGCTGACATCATGTTAACATCACACTAACATCACACTAACATCATGTTAACATCACACTAACATCACACTAACATCACACTAACATCACACTAACATCATGTTAACATCACACTAACATCACACTAACATCACACTGACATCACACTAACATCATGTTAACATCACACTAACATCACACTAACATCACACTAACATCATGCTGACATCATGTTAACATCACACTAACATCACACTAACATCACACTAACATCATGCTGACATCACACTAACATCATGTTAACATCACACTAACATCATGCTGACATCACACTAACATCACACTAACATCATGTTAACATCACACTAACATCATGTTAACATCACACTAACATCACACTAACATCACACTAACATCACACTAACATCATGTTAACCTCACACTAACATCACACTAACATCATGTTAACATCACACTAACATCATGTTAACATCACACTAACATCACACTAACATCATGCTGATATCATGTTAACATCACACTAACATCACACTAACATCATGTTAACATCACACTAACATCACACTAACATCATGTTAACATCACACTAACATCACACTAACATCACACTGACATCACACTAACATCATGTTAACATCACACTAACATCACACTGACATCATGTTAACATCACACTAACATCACACTGACATCATGTTAACATCACACTAAAATCACACTAACATCACACTGACATCACCCTAACATCATGTTAACATCACACTAACATCACACTAACATCATGTTAACATCACACTAACATCATGCTGACATCACACTAACATCACACTGACATCCCACTAACATCATGCTGACATCACACTAACATCACACTGACATCACACTAACATCATGCTGACATCACACTAACATCATGTTAACATCACACTAACATCATGCTGACATCACACTAACATCACACTAACATCACACTAACATCACACTAGCATCACACTAACATCATGTTAACATCACACTAACATCACACTAACATCATGTTAACATCACACTAACATCACACTAACATCATGCTGACATCATGTTAACATCACACTAACATCACACTAACATCATGTTAACATCACACTAACATCACACTAACATCACACTAACATCATGTTAACATCACACTAACATCACACTAACATCATGTTAACATCACACTAACATCACACTAACATCATGATAACATCACACTTACATCACACTAACATCATGTTAACATCACACTAACATCACACTAACATCATGTTAACATCACACTAACATCACACTAACATCACACTAACATCATGTTAACATCACACTAACATCAGACTAACATCACACTAACATCACACTAACATCATGTTAACATCACACTAACATCACACTAACATCACACTAACATCATGTTAACATCACACTAACATCACACTAACATCACACTAACATCATGTTAACATCACACTAACATCACACTAACATCACACTAACATCATGCTGACATCATGTTAACATCACACTAACATCACACTAACATCATGTTAACATCACACTAACATCACACTAACATCACACTAACATCATGCTGACATCATGTTAACATCACACTAACATCACACTAACATCATGCTAACATCACACTAACATCATGTTAACATCACACTAACATCACACTAACATCATGTTAACATCACACTAACATCATGTTAACATCACACTAACATCACACTAACATCATGTTAACATCACACTAACATCACACTAACATCACACTAACATCATGCTAACATCATGTTAACATCACACTAACATCACACTAACATCATGTTAACATCACACTAACATCATGCTAACATCACACTAACATCATGCTAACATCACACTAACATCATGTAAACATCACACTAACATCACACTAACATCATGTTAACATCACACTAACATCACACTAACATCACACTAACATCATGCTAACATCACACTAACATCATGTTAACATCACACTAACATCACACTAACATCATGTTAACATCACACTAACATCACACTAACATCACACTAACATCACACTGACATCACACTAACATCACACTAACATCATGCTGACATCATGTTAACATCACACTAACATCACACTAACATCACACTAACATCACACTACCATCACACTAACATCACACTAACATCACACTAACATCACACTAACATCATGCTAACATCACACTAACATCACACTACCATCACACTAACATCACACTAACATCATGTTAACATCACACTAACATCACACTAACATCATGTTAACATCACACTAACATCACACTAACATCACACTAACATCACACTAACATCACACTAACATCACACTAACATCATGCTAACATCATGTTAACATCACACTAACATCACACTAACATCACACTAACATCATGTTAACATCACACTAACATCACACTAACATCACACTAACATCATGTTAACATCACACTAACATCACACTAACATCACACTAACATCACACTAACATCATGTTAACATCACACTAACATCATGTTAACATCACACTAACATCACACTGACATCATGTTAACATCACACTAACATCACACTGACATCATGTTAACATCACACTAACATCATGTTAACATCACACTAACATCACACTAACATCATGTTAACATCACACTAACATCACACTAACATCACACTAACATCACACTAACATCATGTTAACATCACACTAACATCATGTTAACATCACACTAACATCACACTAACATCACACTAACATCACACTAACATCACACTAACATCATGTTAACATCACACTAACATCATGTTAACATCACACTAACATCACACTAACATCACACTAACATCACACTAACATCATGTTAACATCACACTAACATCATGTTAACATCACACTAACATCACACTAACATCACACTAACATCACACTGACATCACACTAACATCACACTAACATCATGTTAACATCACACTAACATCACACTAACATCACACTAACATCATGTTAACATCACACTAACATCACACTAACATCATGTTAACATCACACTAACATCACACTAACATCATGTTAACATCACACTAACATCACACTAACATCACACTAACATCACACTAACATCATGTTAACATCACACTAACATCACACTAACATCACACTAACATCACACTAACATCATGTTAACATCACACTAACATCACACTAACATCATGTTAACATCACACTAACATCACACTAACATCACACTAACATCACACTAACATCATGTTAACATCACACTAACATCATGTTAACATCACACTGACATCACACTAACATCACACTAACATCATGTTAACATCACACTGACATCACACTAACATCACACTAACATCACACTAACATCATGTTAACATCACACTAACATCACACTAACATCATGTTAACATCACACTAACATCATGTTAACATCACATTAACATCACACTAACATCACACTAACATCATGTTAACATCACACTAACATCACACTAACATCACACTAACATCACACTAACATCATGTTAACATCACACTAACATCACACTAACATCACACTAACATCATGTTAACATCACACTAACATCACACTAACATCACACTAACATCATGTTAACATCACACTAACATCATGTTAACATCACACTAACATCATGTTAACATCACACTAACATCACACTGACATCATGTTAACATCACACTAACATCATGTTAACATCACACTAACATCATGTTAACATCACACTAACATCATGTTAACATCACACTAACATCACACTAACATCACACTAACATCACACTAACATCATGTTAACATCACACTAACATCATGTTAACATCACACTGACATCACACTAACATCACACTAACATCACACTAACATCACACTAACATCACACTAACATCATGTTAACATCACACTAACATCATGTTAACATCACACTAACATCATGTTAACATCACACTAACATCACACTAACATCACACTAACATCATGTTAACATCACACTAACATCACACTAACATCACACTAACATCACACTAACATCACACTAACATCATGTTAACATCACACTAACATCACACTAACATCACACTAACATCATGTTAACATCATGTTAACATCACACTGACATCACACTAACATCACACTAACATCATGTTAACATCACACTGACATCACACTAACATCACACTAACATCACACTAACATCACACTAACATCATGTTAACATCATGTTAACATCACACTAACATCACACTAACATCACACTAACATCATGTTAACATCACACTAACATCATGTTAACATCACACTGACATCACACTAACATCACACTAACATCATGTTAACATCACACTGACATCACACTAACATCACACTAACATCACACTAACATCACACTAACATCACATTAACATCATGTTAACATCACACTAACATCATGTTAACATCACACTAACATCATGTTAACATCACACTAACATCACACTAACATCATGTTAACATCACACTAACATCATGTTAACATCACACTAACATCACACTAACATCATGTTAACATCACACTAACATCACACTAACATCACACTAACATCACACTAACATCATGTTAACATCACACTAACATCACACTAACATCATGTTAACATCACACTGACATCACACTAACATCACACTAACATCATGTTAACATCACACTAACATCACACTAACATCACACTAACATCATGTTAACATCACACTGACATCACACTAACATCACACTAACATCATGTTAACATCACACTGACATCACACTAACATCATGCTGACATCATGTTAACATCACACTAACATCACACTAACATCATGTTAACATCACACTAACATCACACTAACATCACACTAACATCATGTTAACATCACACTAACATCACACTAACATCATGTTAACATCACACTAACATCACACTAACATCATGATAACATCACACTTACATCACACTAACATCATGTTAACATCACACTAACATCACACTAACATCATGTTAACATCACACTAACATCACACTAACATCACACTAACATCATGTTAACATCACACTAACATCAGACTAACATCACACTAACATCACACTAACATCATGTTAACATCACACTAACATCACACTAACATCACACTAACATCATGTTAACATCACACTAACATCACACTAACATCACACTAACATCATGTTAACATCACACTAACATCACACTAACATCACACTAACATCATGCTGACATCATGTTAACATCACACTAACATCACACTAACATCATGTTAACATCACACTAACATCACACTAACATCACACTAACATCATGCTGACATCATGTTAACATCACACTAACATCACACTAACATCATGCTAACATCACACTAACATCATGTTAACATCACACTAACATCACACTAACATCATGTTAACATCACACTAACATCATGTTAACATCACACTAACATCACACTAACATCATGTTAACATCACACTAACATCACACTAACATCACACTAACATCATGCTAACATCATGTTAACATCACACTAACATCACACTAACATCATGTTAACATCACACTAACATCATGCTAACATCACACTAACATCATGCTAACATCACACTAACATCATGTAAACATCACACTAACATCACACTAACATCATGTTAACATCACACTAACATCACACTAACATCACACTAACATCATGCTAACATCACACTAACATCATGTTAACATCACACTAACATCACACTAACATCATGTTAACATCACACTAACATCACACTAACATCACACTAACATCACACTGACATCACACTAACATCACACTAACATCATGCTGACATCATGTTAACATCACACTAACATCACACTAACATCACACTAACATCACACTACCATCACACTAACATCACACTAACATCACACTAACATCACACTAACATCATGCTAACATCACACTAACATCACACTACCATCACACTAACATCACACTAACATCATGTTAACATCACACTAACATCACACTAACATCATGTTAACATCACACTAACATCACACTAACATCACACTAACATCACACTAACATCACACTAACATCACACTAACATCATGCTAACATCATGTTAACATCACACTAACATCACACTAACATCACACTAACATCATGTTAACATCACACTAACATCACACTAACATCACACTAACATCATGTTAACATCACACTAACATCACACTAACATCACACTAACATCACACTAACATCATGTTAACATCACACTAACATCATGTTAACATCACACTAACATCACACTGACATCATGTTAACATCACACTAACATCACACTGACATCATGTTAACATCACACTAACATCATGTTAACATCACACTAACATCACACTAACATCATGTTAACATCACACTAACATCACACTAACATCACACTAACATCACACTAACATCATGTTAACATCACACTAACATCATGTTAACATCACACTAACATCACACTAACATCACACTAACATCACACTAACATCACACTAACATCATGTTAACATCACACTAACATCATGTTAACATCACACTAACATCACACTAACATCACACTAACATCACACTAACATCATGTTAACATCACACTAACATCATGTTAACATCACACTAACATCACACTAACATCACACTAACATCACACTGACATCACACTAACATCACACTAACATCATGTTAACATCACACTAACATCACACTAACATCACACTAACATCATGTTAACATCACACTAACATCACACTAACATCATGTTAACATCACACTAACATCACACTAACATCATGTTAACATCACACTAACATCACACTAACATCACACTAACATCACACTAACATCATGTTAACATCACACTAACATCACACTAACATCACACTAACATCACACTAACATCATGTTAACATCACACTAACATCACACTAACATCATGTTAACATCACACTAACATCACACTAACATCACACTAACATCACACTAACATCATGTTAACATCACACTAACATCATGTTAACATCACACTGACATCACACTAACATCACACTAACATCATGTTAACATCACACTGACATCACACTAACATCACACTAACATCACACTAACATCATGTTAACATCACACTAACATCACACTAACATCATGTTAACATCACACTAACATCATGTTAACATCACATTAACATCACACTAACATCACACTAACATCATGTTAACATCACACTAACATCACACTAACATCACACTAACATCACACTAACATCATGTTAACATCACACTAACATCACACTAACATCACACTAACATCATGTTAACATCACACTAACATCACACTAACATCACACTAACATCATGTTAACATCACACTAACATCATGTTAACATCACACTAACATCATGTTAACATCACACTAACATCACACTGACATCATGTTAACATCACACTAACATCATGTTAACATCACACTAACATCATGTTAACATCACACTAACATCATGTTAACATCACACTAACATCACACTAACATCACACTAACATCACACTAACATCATGTTAACATCACACTAACATCATGTTAACATCACACTGACATCACACTAACATCACACTAACATCACACTAACATCACACTAACATCACACTAACATCATGTTAACATCACACTAACATCATGTTAACATCACACTAACATCATGTTAACATCACACTAACATCACACTAACATCACACTAACATCATGTTAACATCACACTAACATCACACTAACATCACACTAACATCACACTAACATCACACTAACATCATGTTAACATCACACTAACATCACACTAACATCACACTAACATCATGTTAACATCATGTTAACATCACACTGACATCACACTAACATCACACTAACATCATGTTAACATCACACTGACATCACACTAACATCACACTAACATCACACTAACATCACACTAACATCATGTTAACATCATGTTAACATCACACTAACATCACACTAACATCACACTAACATCATGTTAACATCACACTAACATCATGTTAACATCACACTGACATCACACTAACATCACACTAACATCATGTTAACATCACACTGACATCACACTAACATCACACTAACATCACACTAACATCACACTAACATCACATTAACATCATGTTAACATCACACTAACATCATGTTAACATCACACTAACATCATGTTAACATCACACTAACATCACACTAACATCATGTTAACATCACACTAACATCATGTTAACATCACACTAACATCACACTAACATCATGTTAACATCACACTAACATCACACTAACATCACACTAACATCACACTAACATCATGTTAACATCACACTAACATCACACTAACATCATGTTAACATCACACTGACATCACACTAACATCACACTAACATCATGTTAACATCACACTAACATCACACTAACATCACACTAACATCATGTTAACATCACACTGACATCACACTAACATCACACTAACATCATGTTAACATCACACTGACATCACACTAACATCACACTAACATCACACTAACATCACACTAACATCACACTAACATCATGTTAACATCACACTAACATCACACTAACATCACACTAACATCATGTTAACATCACACTGACATCACACTAACATCACACTAACATCATGTTAACATCACACTAACATCACACTAACATCATGTTAACATCACAATAACATCACACTAACATCACACTAACATCATGTTAACATCACACTAACATCACACTAACATCATGCTAACATCACACTAACATCACACTACCATCACACTAACATCATGTTAACATCACACTAACATCATGCTAACATCACACTAACATCATGTTAACATCACACTAACATCACACTAACATCATGTTAACATCACACTAACATCACACTAACATCACACTAACATCACACTAACATCATGCTAACATCACACTAACATCACACTACCATCACACTAACATCACACTAACATCATGTTAACATCACACTAACATCACACTAACATCATGTTAACATCACACTAACATCACACTAACATCACACTAACATCACACTAACATCATGCTAACATCACACTAACATCATGTTAACATCACACTAACATCACACTAACATCATGTTAACATCACACTAACATCACACTAACATCACACTAACATCACACTAACATCACACTAACATCATGTTAACATCACACTAACATCATGTTAACATCACACTAACATCACACTGACATCATGTTAACATCACACTAACATCATGTTAACATCACACTAACATCATGTTAACATCACACTAACATCATGTTAACATCACACTAACATCACACTAACATCACACTAACATCACACTAACATCATGTTAACATCACACTAACATCACACTAACATCACACTAACATCATGTTAACATCACACTAACATCACACTAACATCATGTTAACATCACACTAACATCACACTAACATCACACTAACATCACACTAACATCATGTTAACATCACACTAACATCATGTTAACATCACACTGACATCACACTAACATCATGTTAACATCACACTAACATCATGTTAACATCACACTTACATCATGTTAACATCACACTAACATCATGCTGACATCACACTAACATCACACTAACATCACACTAACATCATGTTAACATCACACTAACATCACACTAACATCATGTTAACATCACACTAACATCATGTTAACATCACATTAACATCACACTAACATCACACTAACATCATGTTAACATCACACTAACATCACACTAACATCACACTAACATCACACTAACATCACACTAACATCACACTAACATCACACTAACATCATGTTAACATCATGTTAACATCACACTGACATCACACTAACATCACACTAACATCATGTTAACATCACACTGACATCACACTAACATCACACTAACATCACACTAACATCACACTAACATCACACTAACATCATGTTAACATCACACTAACATCACACTAACATCACACTAACATCACACTAACATCATGTTAACATCACACTAACATCATGTTAACATCACACTGACATCACACTAACATCACACTAACATCACACTGACATCACACTAACATCACACTAACATCACACTAACATCACACTAACATCATGTTAACATCACACTAACATCATGTTAACATCATACTGACATCACACTAACATCACACTAACATCATGTTAACATCACACTGACATCACACTAACATCACACTAACATCACACTAACATCACACTAACATCACATTAACATCATGTTAACATCACACTAACATCATGTTAACATCACACTGACATCACACTAACATCACACTAACATCATGTTAACATCACACTGACATCACACTAACATCACACTAACATCACACTAACATCACACTAACATCACATTAACATCATGTTAACATCACACTAACATCATGTTAACATCACACTAACATCATGTTAACATCACACTAACATCATGTTAACATCACACTAACATCACACTAACATCATGTTAACATCACACTAACATCATGTTAACATCACACTAACATCACACTAACATCATGTTAACATCACACTAACATCACACTAACATCACACTAACATCATGTTAACATCACACTAACATCACACTAACATCATGTTAACATCACACTGACATCACACTAACATCACACTAACATCATGTTAACATCACACTAACATCACACTATCATCACACTAACATCATGTTAACATCACACTGACATCACACTAACATCACACTAACATCATGTTAACATCACACTGACATCACACTAACATCACACTAACATCACACTAACATCACACTAACATCATGTTAACATCACACTAACATCACACTAACACCACACTAACATCATGTTAACATCACACTGACATCACACTAACATCACACTAACATCATGTTAACATCACACTAACATCACACTAACATCATGTTAACATCACAATAACATCACACTAACATCACACTAACATCATGTTAACATCACACTAACATCACACTAACATCATGCTGACATCATGTTAACATCACACTAACATCACACTAACATCATATTAACATCACACTAACATCATGTTAACATCACACTAACATCACACTAACATCATGTTAACATCACAATAACATCACACTAACATCACACTAACATCATGTTAACATCACACTAACATCACACTACCATCACACTAACATCATGTTAACATCACACTAACATCATGCTAACATCACACTAACATCATGTTAACATCACACTAACATCACACTGACATCACACTAACATCACACTAACATCATGTTAACATCACACTGCCATCACACTAACATCACACTAACATCACACTAACATCACACTAACATCATGTTAACATCACACTAGCATCACACTAACATCACACTAACATCACACTAACATCATGTTAACATCACACTAACATCATGCTAACATCACACTAACATCATGTTAACATCACACTAACATCACACTAACATCACACTAACATCACACTAACATCACACTAGCATCACACTAACATCACACTAACATCATGCTGACATCATGTTAACATCACACTAACATCACACTAACATCATGTTAACATCACACTAACATCACACTAGCATCACACTAACATCATGCTGACATCATGTTAACATCACACTAACATCACACTAACATCACACTAACATCATGCTGACATCATGTTAACATCACACTAACATCACACTAACATCACACTAACATCACACTAACATCATGTTAACATCACACTAACATCACACTAACATCACACTAACATCACACTGACATTACGCTAACATCATGCTGACATCACAAAACTCGTCAAACCCCCCCCCCCCTCCTCTCTAGAGTGGATGCTCACTCAGGTCACCATGTGGTGGACTCTGAAGCTTCAGTGTTTATCCAGCTCTGCATGGGTCTGTAAACCTTTCTGTGTTCTAACCTCTCTCCATTTTTCAAAAGCATCTCCAATATTGATCCTAGTTTGAGCACGTTTCTGCTCGTGGAGCTTATTAGAAACATGCAGAGGCTTTTTAGGTCGGGTACAATCACTTCTATCTGAATCACTTCTCTTGCCCGCTTCCATCGCTGCAACACCTGTTGACCTGAAAACTGCTCTCATATCTGACAAACCGAGGGGCGTCCAAAACGGCCGTGTGTGGGGGGGTCTTAAAAGCTTCTACCTTCTCTGGTCCAAACAAATCCAGAGCATTCAGGAGCAGAATCTAAAGTTAGAAGGAGGACATACTGGCTGCTGCATTGTTGTCAGAGAAGCCAGCACTTCAACATAGCATGTTTCCTTAATGTCTGAACAGATAGTAAGATACCTTTATCATTTCACTTTCTACAGAGTGTTAATGTAAAAAGCAACAACAGGTAACTCTGCAGTCTTATTGAAATGTTCACCTTGTAGATAAACCCTCTCCTCAGCCTGAACTCTGTTCCTCCAGAGATGATTTTCAGATAAAGACGTGAACACAGCAGGAAAACAACCAGCAGTCATCTTTATTCATCTGTTTGTATCTTCAGTGACACTCTCCACTCCTCGAGTTTGTCCTTCTAATTGAAACAGTGTGAAGCGATGTGATGCCTGATAAGGGTAATCTTCACCCTTATTAAGCTCCTGTAATCTCTTAAATAGAGAGGATCACGTGTTGTAGGACTCAGATAACGGGCTGCATACTGAAGAAGCACACATTTTGATTCTTTTGCTTCCCTGAAATAACCGTCTCCCGTTATCTGACTTTGAATGTAGCCGTGCATACCTTAGCACGGTTGCTAACATCTGTTCTTGTTAAAAAGCAAAAGGAGTTTTCTTGATCTGCCGCTGAGGCCGCATTCCTTTACAATTTACTGCTGTGGGAGGAAGAAACAGAGGGTGTTGTTTTTTAAAGGAGGATCACAGGTTCAGGTAGTTAATGCCCGGGGTCTCTTTTCCCCCCTTAAATCTACATGGAGCGATGCGAGGGGAATTCAAATGAAAGCGGACTCCTCTGGTTTGTCTGTAGTCCAGTCAGCTGGGAGCTTTGTGTGATTTAAGGAGCATTGTGCGAGGGCCAAATTGGCTGCAGATGGGTAGGGGGTCTGCGGCCTCATCACCTCTCAGTTTATATGTATGGATTATCTGAGGTAAGAGGGCCATAAATTACCTCTAGGAGCGTTCTTATACTCTGACCTGACCGCCCTACCTGCCTGATGTAATGGGGTAGCTGGGGGAGCTGGAGGTTTTAATGAAGGGATGAATGCTGGCCTGATAGAATCCTGTTTCTATCACAGGACCTTTACTGACACCACATGAACCAGCTGCTCCATTATTTATTCCTGTATTGATTGTGTTACACACCAACATCAGGATTTAAGAGGTTAAAAGTGATCAGTTCTCCTCTTACTGATACTTCTAAACATGTTTTATCTTTCCATGTAGAAATTATGAATTCATCACAAAGCACCCTAACCCTCTGAATAAAAAATCAATTATAACAAAACATCTGTATTACTTTTTATATCTGCCAAAAGATGGATGGATGGATAGATGGATGGATGGATGGATGGATGGATGGATGGATGAATGGATGGATAGATGGATGGATGGATGGATGGATGGATGGATGTATAGATGGATGGATGGATGGATGGATGGTTGGATGTATTGATGGATGTATAGATAGATGATGGATGGTTGGATGGATGGATGTATAGATGGATGGATGGATGGATGGATGGATGGATGGATGGATGGATGTATTGATGGATGTATAGATAGATGATGGATGGATGGATAGATGGATGTATAGATGGATGTATAGATAGATGATGGATGGTTGGATGGATGGATATATAGATGGATGGATGGATGGATGGTTGGATGGATGGATGTTTGGATGTATAGATGGATGTATAGATGGATGGATGGATGGATGGATGTATAGATGGATGTATAGATGGATGGATGGATGGATGGATGGTTGGATGTATTGATGGATGTATAGATAGATGATGGATGGTTGGATGGATGGATGTATAGATGGATGGATGGATGGATGGATGGATGGATGGATGGATGGATGTATTGATGGATGTATAGATAGATGATGGATGGTTGGATGGATGGATGTA
>NC_089203.1:31359146-31374146 GCF_963930695.1 Labrus bergylta | reverse complement strand
ACTTTAAGGTAAAGATTTACTTCCTATTTAACAAAATGCTTCATTTGACTGTTTGGTATCTTTTTTGAAAACAGCCGTCTCAATCAGTTTCAGTGTTGCTTCACAAACACTGAATGTTATCAGGGAATGTAGGAGCGACGCCACACAGCCGAGTTCTCTTATGTAAGCTGACCATCAATCATCGGACCCCTCAAGTTAGAGACCAACATGCCAGGAAACAGTTGTTTCCTGAAGTTCTGCTCGGCCCGATGCAGACGGAACACACTCTCTCTGCAGCCAACAGTGTGTGTGTGTGTGTGTGTGTGTGTGTGTGTGTGTGTGTGTGTGTGTGTGTGTGTGTGTGTGTGTGTGTGTGTGTGTGTGGCTCTATCTCCAGCCAACAGCTACACTCAGATTATCTCAGAGATCTGTTGAAAAGAAAATATTTGCAGGAGAAGTGATGAAAATGTTTCTGTGACACGCAGAGAGAGCTGAGAGTGTTTCTGAAAGTGTTTACTTTGAGGAGTAATGTCGAGGTTCATTACAAACAGAGTGTTTACTTCTCCACCTTTTCTTTCATTGAGAAGCTGAAAGTAGAGAATCTGAGGAAACATGTTTAATATAGAATGGGTTTACACTGCTCTACTTTTACATGTATGTTATTACAGAGGTTTTCTTTTCTTTTTCTTCAGATTTTTTCTGATGGGTAATACTGGCTGGTTGGTGGGTGGCTAGGCTTGGGGGAGCATTAAGTGTGTGTGATTGTGTGTGTGTGTGTGTGTGTGTGTGTGTGTGTGTGTGTGTCTCTGTGTTTAAATGTTTGGTATTATGTTTTGGATTTACCTTTCATTTTGATTTTGTATTACTGATGATTATATTTATGTTTTGTAAGGACCCCCTTGAAAATGAGATGATGCATCTCAAGGGGCTATCCTTGAAATAAATTACAAATAAAAAAAAAATAAAAAGAAATATTCCTTTAACGTCTGAAAGAGTTCCATCACTTCCTGCTCGTCAAACACAAACTCAGAGATCCTCCTGAACATCAACATGTGTGAACATGAAGTCCAGTCCTTCCCTCCATTTTCTTCCTATTATCCGAGGTCGGGGCGCCGTGGCAGCAGGCGGAGTAAGTGGACCCAGACGTGGGGGATTCTGAGACGCTCCCAGACCAGAAGGGATCCAGAATCCCCCCCCCCCCCCCCAACCAGATCCCCGACCCACCCACATGACGTGTAACATTTGAAACTTTGTTTCTAAGTTACTTTTAAACTTGTTCGTTTAAACGGCGGTTCTGCCACTAGTGGGTGTCTGTAACTGAGGTCGTACGTCCCTTTTTCCCTCTCAGGTCAGCCGTGATGGGAGGGTTCGTGCGGACGCCATGTTGCTCATGTATGATCAAATAAAATCCCTTCAAGCGGGCTTTGTGAGGTCGATGTTCGTAAAAAGCGAGGAGCATTATGGAATCGCCAGAGCTTTAAAACACATCAGCTGTCAGAGAAACATCCACTGAGTCAAGGCCAGCGAGGGCGCCGGACTCTGTCATGGCTGACACATTATAAGGAGACGCCATCTTAAAAAAAGAAGACACGATGAGGTCACCATGACGGCGTGGGACGTCCCATAAGTGACAAAAATGGACGTCATGTACTCCAGCTGTGGTCAGGATTACATCATGTTCCCGTCCTGTGGAGACTCAGAGCTGTTAGCTGCTCTGTGTGTGTGTGTGTGTGTGTGTGTGTGTGTGTGTGTGTGTGTGTGTGTGTGTGTGTGTGTCTGTGTGTGTGTGTCTGTGTGTGTGATTACGACACCACAGAGGAATGCTCTGACATGCCCTTGCCCTCTGCTTGTCCTCACTCTCTAAATTAAAAGAAAACAAAGCGTGCAGCCCCTCTGATGACACGCCCCTCTAATGACACCTCCCCCTGATGACACGCCCCTCTAATGACACCTCCCCCTGATGACACGCCCCTCTAATGACACCTCCCCCTGATGACATGCCCCTCTGATGACACGCCCCTCTAACGACACCTCCCCCGATGACACGCCCCTCTGATGACACGCCCCTCTAATGACACCTCCCCGATGACACGCCCCTCTAATGACACCTCCCCGATGACACGCCCCTCTGATGACACGCCCCTCTAATGACACCTCCCCGATGACACGCCCCTCTGATGACACGCCCCTCTAATGACACGCCCCTCTGATGACACGCCCCTCTGATGACACGCCCCTCTAATGACACCTCCCCGATGACACGCCCCTCTGTACATATGGAGGGGAGTGTTCGATGCTTTGACATCAACAAAATGAAGATTTAGATTCTGTTCAGGTGTAATGAGATTTAGCTCGATTAGCTCGTTGCTAATCATCTGATTCTGAAGAAACGAGACGCTGCGAGCTGAAGCCATGCGTGTGATTTGTCTGGTAAAAGTTGGCGAGCTTAAGGTCACTTCCATGGATCATTTTAAATCCATGTACACAAAGCAGACTTTACAAAACAAACCGACACGCCCGTCAATTTGTTGAGAAAGTAATCAGTGTTTGATTGGATGTAATGCTTCCCGTATCGATCCCCGCGCGGCGGCCGGAGGCCTCTTCCAGCGCCCTGAATGAGAAGCGTTCAATCTGGTGGCGAGGTTAAACACAGACTCTAACCTCTGAGTGAAATCCCTCTGACAGCACGATGACATGCAGGGATGAGATAACTGCCTGGCTCAGTCAACGTGTCTGACACATCCGTCAGGAGAAGTTGTTTTCTCTCTTTTCATTCCTCGTGTACAAATTGATTCAGTTTTTTCTTTCTGGCACGCCGCTCCTCGACACAGAAACATCACGCTGCTGTGATGAGACGAGAAAGAAGAATCACATCCGGCCAATAAGAAACACTTCTGTTCCCCTGGGACGCCCTGACGTGAATGTCTTTTTGACGGTGAGAGAAGTTTAAAGACGTCAGCAGCACACAGAGTTAACGAGCTGCTGCTCCTGTGTTGAAGTCGCCGCTCGCCAACACGCCGTCTCCTCCATGGCTGCTTGTGTCAAATGACTCCATCAGGCACCCGAGGGAGAAGGTGGGCGGCACGGTGGTTCAGTGGTTAATGCTGTCCCCTCACAGTGTGGAGGTTCCTGGTTTGACCATCTGTCGGGAGACGGTCTTGTCATCAACCTCTGGTGTTAAAACATGAAGCTGATGCTGAAGTGTAAAATCCTGCAGTTCCTGGAGTGTCCACTAGAGGCTGGCTGCAGGAACACAGGAAGTCACATACACACCCATTCTAAAAAGCCTGTTTTTACAGCAGAGATGAACATGTTTACAGCCTGGTTCAAAAAAACAAATAGGTGTGATTAGCTCATGTCTGGATGGACACACACTGTACGGGGGGTGAATGTTTTGATGACTCATCAGTTTTGATTTGATGAAGGATAAGAGTTATTCACAATAAGGCGTGTAGCTGACCTGATTGACAGGTGGGCGCGGTGTAACGGTTTGTCAGGAGGTTTAAAACCCGCCTCAGCTCCAGCTCTCAGCCTGTCGTTAGGTTGACTGAAAGTTAGACAGACAGCATTTCCAGCATGGAGACCGCCATCGATGGGACTCCAGCGCCCCCTGCAGGAACAGACGGGGGACGCCATCGATGGGACTCCAGCACCCCCTGCAGGAACAGACGGGGGACTCCATCGATGGGACTCCAGCGCCCCCTGCAGGAACAGTGATATCAGAGTGACTCTTATATCAGCATGATGTGCCTCAGGTCACATGATCGTCCTACGATGTTACTACACACATCACAGATTCGATGTTAAAACTCAGCCTCAGTATGTAATAAAGACCCTGCTCCATTAGAATGCATGTAGACCACCATCCTGCTGTATGACATAGTGACATCACTACGACGGGGATATGAGAAAGATGTTTTATTTTGAAAAGTGTTCAGGTGTGAGCTGCAGCAAGGAAACCTGACTGGATATTTCTAAGCCCATTCTGTGAAAACTCCTGATGTTGCAGTCCTCAGGACCTTGTTGAGACCCCGACCCCCATCAGGCCTCCACACACAGACCATGACCCCCCTAAGAGGCTCACCTGGTCTGAGAGATTAGAGCAGGGCTGGATCAGGACTCACTGCAGCTGATGCAGGGAAAAAAAGCAGTGTGATGGTGTCTGTTGGGGGGGGGGCTGTTAGCAGGTTTCAGCATCCAGTGGGGGGCCGTATGGTCTGTTGCTATCTTAGCCCCGCACGGGGGAGGGGGTCCTGCAGATCTCTCTCTCTCTGGGCAATCTGCAGCTGGCCCAGGTTTGATGTGGCAGAGCCAAATAATCACAGGGGTGGGGGGGGGGGGGGTGAGTCTGGTTCATAGACGGATGATATCTATGGAATCAAAAGAGAGGATTTCGGCTGAGCGGGGGGGGGCGGGGGGTTCTCACCGGTGTGCCGCTTTTTTTAATCTCTTCTTCAAACTCTTCATCCCTGTGATCTCTCCCTCAATCCTCTCTTCTTATCTCACTTAATGTTCCTTTCTCCACCCCCCCCGGTGGAGAAAGTCTGAGCAGCGACTTCTTTCAGTTTAGAAGCCCCTCCTCCCCCCCCGAGCCTCATCCACAGAAATCAAATCTGCTTTCCTCGTGTTTGCTGACGGCTCCCTCTGAACTGTCAAAGTTGCTTTCCTTCACCCCTCCTCCTCCCCCCCCCCCCTCCTCCCCTCCCCCCCCCCTCCCCTCCTCGTCCACCTCTGCAGTCTGTAATGACCCTCGTCCTCTCTGTTATTATCATCAATGCTAAAGCCATCATCCTCAATCATCGGCCGTGTTCTGACTCTTCAGTCTGAATATGAAAACGCTTCAGAGCAACACAACAACTAAATATAGATAAGAATAAATAAATAATAATAATAATAAATAATAATAATAATAAACACTTTTTAACCCCTTCCCTTCCAACACGTTCAGAACCTGCAGAACCTGTTCTCTGCTTCTCAGGCTGCAGAGGGGGATCATTTTATTAGGATGTTTGGTAACACTTTATATTAAGGTGCTTGTAATAAGCTGTAATTAATAGGTAATAACTTACTTATAAGACGTTATAAGACCTTATTAGATTCTTATTAACACAAATAAGACTATATAAGTGTTAATAGAGGCATAATTAAAACCTTTATTATGTCATTTTTAAGCTATATAAAGGTTAATAAATACTTTATTATGCACTTATTAACAGCTCAGTGGGAACAGGGTCCAACTTTCAAGTAAACGCAAAAAGAAATCTTTATAAGTAGTGTTCCCACTTTAGATCCAGTACCTGCAGAGGAGCTTTATTAGCTCTTAATAATTGCATAATAAAGTATTATAATATAAAGTGACTTATTACCTATTAATTACAGCTTATTACAAGCACCTTAATATAAAGTGTTACCAGATGGGTTTCTGTAGCAACACAAACCGGAGGGGGTCATTCTGTCCTCAGCAGGAGGTCTGAGCTGCAGAGGGAGCAGCTCTAACCGTGTGAATATCTGTTAGACTCTAAACTTTTACAGCGCAGGAATAACTGTCTGCTGTTTGTAGGAATATGACGTCAGAGCTCCGACCTGCAGGGGGCAGCGTCTTTAAGAGAGCAGCTTCTGTAATACTTTATATTTTATTTTATAACCCCCTACCCCAAGAGACCCTGATCTCTGTCCTGCTCTCCGGCCTCAGCTCGCTGTGAAGAACTCGTCTCCAGCTTTCTTATTAAGTAAAGTTGTAGTTTGTAAAATCAGAATCGTTTGACTTCCTTTGGGGGAGAAAGTGTTCAAACTTTAAAAATGGAGAGTTTATCAAACATTAGAGATGATAAATGTGTTAGAGCTCCACGTGAAGAACACGCCGCCACACTCGCTCATCGGTCTACCCGTGGACTCGCAGCTCGCAGGTAGAAGACGCCATCTGCCCATGCTGCACATACAAACTGCTGCTGGAGCTTCATCAGATACTTACTTACATACTAGAACAGAATAGAATAGAATAGAAAAGATGTTTATTGCCATGTGCACAGGTACAGGACAGTACAGGTAGATTGGAATTTTTGTACATAACAGCTAAGTGAATTAAAATAAACAGAAGTTATACACTGTATTAAAGCAAAGATATAATTCTAAAAAATAACAAAGGGGAACACTGAACAATGAAATAAAAATATACATATGTTTTTTTGTCTCTTATTGCACCTGAGGTTATTGCACACACACTTACACATTTAGATCATCACAAAAACAAGTTAGAGGAGCTGCTTGCCGTCAGCCTGACGCTCTGCACGTCTCAGCAGCTGTTTTCATCAAACCTGTGAAGTGTTTCAGTGCTCTGTGACCTCTGACCTCGTTACACCTTTAATGTTCTAATAAGAAGAATGAAGCAACAAGCAAACCTCTCATATCACAAAAATGGCGGATCGCTCGAAAAAAAAAAAAGGGCAACCGCCTGCTGCAGCGAACACTCTCTACTGAAAACAACTGAAGAAAGACGCTGGCGCTCAGAATAAAATGTCGCATGGACACGGGGACTCATCATAAAGCAGGAGAACAGAAACGACGAGCCGTCAAATCTACAATAAAAAGATCATTAACTCGTGTTTTGACCTCATGCGTCGTATTTCCTGTGCTTCATGAAGGCAGCACACAGCGATGGTCATCTCGGCGCCTCAGTGACGGCGTGTAAGCAGAACCAGTCCTCTGATTGGCTTCCTGCCATCACAGGATGTTCGGAGTGAACACCTATCCTGTTACGTTTGGCTCCCTCTCTTTAAACACGGGCCGTATCCGAATTGTCAAGTACATACTCAGTCTTTCAGAATGCAGTATGCAGTACGTACTATCTGCTGTATACTGTTTAGTACCTACTGTTCAGTAGGCGCACACAGGAGGCAGATATTTGTTCCTACTTCTTCTGATTCATTCAGTAAGGAAGTGACGTCATTTATGTTTCCTGAACCGGCCGCATTCACCCGTTTTTTTTTAGTTTTTTGTTTATCTTCATTCAAGAAGAGTAATGCTCATATACAGTCAGGTAAACAACAAACAATATCACAATGTAAATAAAGTAAAAGATTAAATAACTAAATAACATACAGTACATGAAGAACAAATGAAAGACAGTAATATACAGAATATAAAATAAACCAATAAAGACATTTAAATAGTTAAATCATTATTTAAATAGTGAAATCATTATTTAAATAGTGACATCATTATTTAAATAGAGACATCATTATTTAAATAGAGACATCATTATTTAAATAGTTAAATCATTATTTAAATAGTGACATCATTATTTAAATAGTTAAATCATTATTTAAATAGTGAACTCATTATTTAAATAGAGAAATCATTATTTAAATAGTTAAATCATTATTTAAATAGTGACATCATTATTTAAATAGTGAACTCATTATTTAAATAGAGAAATCATTATTTAAATAGTTAAATCATTATTTAAATAGTGACATCATTATTTAAATAGTGAACTCATTATTTAAATAGTGAAATCATTATTTAAATAGTGAAATCATTATTTAAATAGTGAACTCATTATTTAAATAGAGAAATCATTATTTAAATAGTTAAATCATTATTTAAATAGTGACATCATTATTTAAATAGTGAACTCATTATTTAAATAGTGAAATCATTATTTAAATAGTGAAATCATTATTTAAATAGTGAACTCATTATTTAAATAGTGAAATCATTATTTAAATAGTGAACTCATTATTTAAATAATGAAATCATTATTTAAATAGTTAAATCATTATTTAAATAGTGAACTCATTATTTAAATAATGAAATCATTATTTAAATAGTGAACTCATTATTTAAATAGTTAAATCATTATTTAAATAATGAAATCATTATTTAAATAGTTAAATCATTATTTAAATAGTGACATCATTATTTAAATAGTGAAATCATTATTTAAATAGTGAACTCATTATTTAAATAGAGGGAGAAAGGTTTTATAATAATGCAGATATTTGTTGTATTTTCTGTTGTTAATTTAAAGTAGTGATTTCAGTCGGGACTTTAACTCTAGATTAAAAATTGATTAAATTAATCCACGCTCGTTTGTTTTGATTTGGAGGCGGACGTGAAGTGACGATTTAGGTTTAATTTCGCACAGCATTGTGGGTAAAATACAATTAATTTCCTGAAAGGACGCATCCGGTCCATACTGCATGAAACCAGGAAGTTAGTATCCATACTGAAATGTTCAGTATACTGAGGTGGACCCAAAAAATGACCACTGAATGACCACGAGAGTTCAGTCTACTGAAACTCCTACTGAATAGTACTGACTACTGAACTGTGACTATTTGGAAAGGGCCACGTCTTCGCTCAAGTGACGGCGGCGTGCTCCTGCCGTCACGATGAAGGATTTACTTCCTGATTGAGTTGTAAGTGACTTTGAAATGTTTCTTTAAAAGTTGTTGATGGCGTTCTGCTGCAGACGCAGCCTCTGTAAATGAAAAGAGAAGGTGAATTATTGCACTCAGACGGAGCTTTAGAAATGTGCGCTCTGCGGGCGAGCGAGAGAGAGAGAGAGAGAGAGAGTGATGGCGTCTCTTTTGTTTCAGCGCTCGCTGAGTGGTTGCATTATATCTCACACGGCGTCCTCTGATGCAGGGTCAAGGTACAGACGCTCTAAAGTGGGCTCAGCATATCAAGCTTTTCAGCACTAATGGAAACACCTCTGGCACATTATTGTATCTCATATCGCCGTGGTGATGGACTGTCAGCCATTAACCATCAGGATCTTTGTTCAGCGAGCAGCGAGCGGCGAGCGGCGTCTCCAAGGTGTCTCTTAATGGATCAGAGTGAAAGTTTGTCTGTTAATTAAAGAAGTTTACTCTCACCTCCGGCCAGAAAGAAATCCATGAGGAAACAGCTGATCTGTGCAGGGGGGGGGGTGGCGGGGGGAAGCGGCGAGGGGAGGCAGTGGGGGAGACGGCGGGCGGCAGGGGGGAGACAAACAGCCGGATATCTCTCTTCACCTTTAAGAGTCGATATCTGCAGCGCTGCTGATGAGGTCACGTCAGAGGTCGCTGGACATATTTCCTTTTTCCTCCATCAGTAAACGTCGTGGCCTTCGTTCATCACTTCCTGTTTTTATTTCTGAGTTACAGCTGAGAGCGCTCTGATTGGACGTCAGATGATTCCTCAATGACAAAGAGCAGTGATGAATGAGGTTTTCTCTCTCTCCCTCTAAAGGCTCCTCATTGTGTTGTTTAACCCCCCGTCCCGTCTTATCTTCAACGGGCCTCTCTTCAAGTCGCCGGGTGTTTCAGTGTGTGTGTTTCAGTGTGTGTGTTTCAGTGTGTGTGTTTCAGTGTGTGTGTTTCAGTGTGGGTGTTTCAGTGTGGGTGTTTCAGTGTGTGTGTGTTTCAGTGTGTGTGTGTTTCAGTGTGTGTGTGTGTGTTTCAGTGTGTGTGTTTCAGTGTGGGTGTTTCAGTGTGTGTGTGTTTCAGTGTGTGTGTGTTTCAGTGTGTGTGTGTGTGTTTCAGTGTGTGTGTTTCAGTGTGTGTGCTTCAGTGTGTGTGTTTCAGTGTGTGTGTTTCAGTGTGTGTGTTTCAGTGTGTGTGTGTTTCAGTGTGTGTGTTTCAGTGTGTGTGTTTCAGTGTGGGTGTTTCAGTGTGTGTGTGTTTCAGTGTGTGTGTGTTTCAGTGTGTGTGTGTTTCAGTGTGTGTGTTTCAGTGTGTGTGTTTCAGTGTGTGTGCTTCAGTGTGTGTGTTTCAGTGTGTGTGTGCTTCAGTGTGTGTGTTTCAGTGTGTGTGTTTCAGTGTGGGTGTTTCAGTGTGTGTGTGTTTCAGTGTGTGTGTGTTTCAGTGTGTGTGTGTTTCAGTGTGTGTGTTTCAGTGTGTGTGTTTCAGTGTGTGTGCTTCAGTGTGTGTGTTTCAGTGTGTGTGTGTTTCAGTATGTGTGTTTCAGTGTGTGTGTGTTTCAGTGTGTGTGTGTTTCAGTGTGTGTGTGTTTCAGTGTGTGTGTGTTTCAGTGTGTGTGTTTCAGTGTGTGTGTGTTTCAGTGTGTGTGTGTTTCAGTGTGTGTGTGTTTCAGTGTGTGTGTGTTTCAGTGTGTGTGTTTCAGTGTGTGTGTTTCAGTATGTGTGTTTCAGTGTGTGTGTTTCAGTGTGTGTGTGTTTCAGTGTGTGTGTTTCAGTGTGTGTGTGTTTCAGTGTGTGTGTGTTTCAGTGTGTGTGTGTTTCAGTGTGTGTGTTTCAGTATGTGTGTTTCAGTGTGTGTGTTTCAGTGTGTGTGTGTTTCAGTATGTGTGTTTCAGTGTGTGTGTGTTTCAGTGTGTGTGTGTTTCAGTGTGTGTGTTTCAGTGTGTGTGTGTTTCAGTGTGTGTGTTTCAGTGTGTGTGTGTTTCAGTGTGTGTGTGTTTCAGTGTGTGTGTTTCAGTGTGTGTGTGTTTCAGTGTGTGTGTTTCAGTGTGTGTGTTTCAGTGTGTGTGTGTTTCAGTGTGTGTGTGTTTCAGTGTGTGTGTGTTTCAGTGTGTGTGTTTCAGTGTGTGTGTTTCAGTATGTGTGTTTCAGTGTGTGTGTTTCAGTGTGTGTGTGTTTCAGTGTGTGTGTTTCAGTGTGTGTGTGTTTCAGTGTGTGTGTGTTTCAGTGTGTGTGTTTCAGTGTGTGTGTTTCAGTATGTGTGTTTCAGTGTGTGTGTTTCAGTGTGTGTGTGTTTCAGTATGTGTGTTTCAGTGTGTGTGTGTTTCAGTGTGTGTGTGTTTCAGTGTGTGTGTGTTTCAGTGTGTGTGTTTCAGTGTGTGTGTTTCAGTGTGTGTGTGTTTCAGTGTGTGTGTGTTTCAGTGTGTGTGTTTCAGTGTGTGTGTGTTTCAGTGTGTGTGTGTTTCAGTGTGTGTGTTTCAGTGTGTGTGTGTTTCAGTGTGTGTGTTTCAGTGTGTGTGTTTCAGTGTGTGTGCTTCAGTGTGTGTGTTTCAGTGTGTGTGTTTCAGTGTGTGTGTTTCAGTGTGTGTGTTTCAGTGTGTGTGTGTTTCAGTATGTGTGTTTCAGTGTGTGTGTGTTTCAGTGTGTGTGTGTTTCAGTGTGTGTGTTTCAGTGTGTGTGTGTTTCAGTGTGTGTGTTTCAGTGTGTGTGTTTCAGTGTGTGTGTTTCAGTGTGTGTGTGTTTCAGTGTGTGTGTGTTTCAGTGTGTGTGTTTCAGTGTGTGTGTGTTTCAGTGTGTGTGTTTCAGTGTGTGTGTGTTTCAGTGTGTGTGTGTTTCAGTGTGTGTGTTTCAGTGTGTGTGTGTTTCAGTGTGTGTGTGTTTCAGTGTGTGTGTGTTTCAGTGTGTGTGTTTCAGTGTGTGTGTGTTTCAGTGTGTGTGTGTTTCAGTGTGTGTGTGTTTCAGTGTGTGTGTTTCAGTGTGTGTGTGTTTCAGTGTGTGTGTTTCAGTGTGTGTGTTTCAGTGTGTGTGTTTCAGTGTGTGTGTGTTTCAGTGTGTGTGTGTTTCAGTGTGTGTGTGTTTCAGTGTGTGTGTTTCAGTGTGTGTGTGTCAGTGTGATGTGTGTGAGTTTCAGTGTGTGTGTTTCAGTGTGTGTGTGTGTGTTTCAGTGTGTGTGTTTCAGTGTGTGTGTTTCAGTGTGTGTGTTTCAGTGTGTGTGTGTTTCAGTGTGTGTTTCAGTGTGTGTCTTTCAGTGTGTGTCTTTCAGTGTGTGTGTTTCAGTGTGTGTGTTTCAGTGTGTGTGTTTCAGTGTGTGTGTGTGTTTCAGTGTGTGTGTGTTTCAGTGTGTGTGTTTCAGTGTGTGTGTTTCAGTGTGTGTGTTTCAGTGTGTGTGTGTGTTTCAGTGTGTGTGTTTCAGTGTGTGTGTGTTTCAGTGTGTGTGTTTCAGTGTGTGTGTTTCAGTGTGTGTGTGTTTCAGTGTGTGTGTTTCAGTGTGTGTGTGTGTTTCAGTGTGTGTGTTTCAGTGTGTGTGTGTTTCAGTGTGTGTGTGTTTCAGTGTGTGTGTTTCAGTGTGTGTGTTTCAGTGTGTGTGTGTTTCAGTGTGTGTGTGTTTCAGTGTGTGTGTTTCAGTGTGTGTGTTTCAGTGTGTGTGTGTTTCAGTGTGTGTGTTTCAGTGTGTGTGTTTCAGTGTGTGTGTGTGTGTTTCAGTGTGTGTGTTTCAGTGTGTGCGTGTCAGTGTGATGTGTGTGTGTTTCAGTGTGTGTGTTTCAGTGTGTGTGTGTGTGTTTCAGTGTGTGTGTTTCAGTGTGTGTGTTTCAGTGTGTGTGTGTTTCAGTGTGTGTGTTTCAGTGTGTGTCTTTCAGTGTGTGTGTTTCAGTGTGTGTGTTTCAGTGTGTGTGTTTCAGTGTGTGTGTGTTTCAGTGTGTGTGTGTTTCAGTGTGTGTGCTTCAGTGTGTGTGTTTCAGTGTGTGTGTTTCAGTGTGTGTGTGTTTCAGTGTGTGTGTGTTTCAGTGTGTGTGTGTTTCAGTGTGTGTGTTTCAGTATGTGTGTTTCAGTGTGTGTGTGTTTCAGTGTGTGTGTGTTTCAGTGTGTGTGTTTCAGTGTGTGTGTGTTTCAGTGTGTGTGTTTCAGTGTGTGTGTGTTTCAGTGTGTGTGTTTCAGTGTGTGTGTTTCAGTGTGTGTGTGTTTCAGTGTGTGTGTTTCAGTGTGTGTGTGTTTCAGTGTGTGTGTGTTTCAGTGTGTGTGTTTCAGTGTGTGTGTTTCAGTGTGTGTGTTTCAGTGTGTGTGTGTGTTTCAGTGTGTGTGTTTCAGTGTGTGTGTGTTTCAGTGTGTGTGTTTCAGTGTGTGTGTTTCAGTGTGTGTGTGTTTCAGTGTGTGTGTTTCAGTGTGTGTGTGTTTCAGTGTGTGTGTTTCAGTGTGTGTGTTTCAGTGTGTGTGTGTTTCAGTGTGTGTGTTTCAGTGTGTGTGTTTCAGTGTGTGTGTTTCAGTGTGTGTGTGTTTCAGTGTGTGTGTTTCAATGTGTGTGTTTCAGTGTGTGTGTGTGTGTTTCAGTGTGTGTGTTTCAGTGTGTGCGTGTCAGTGTGATGTGTGTGAGTTTCAGTGTGTGTGTTTCAGTGTGTGTGTGTGTGTTTCAGTGTGTGTGTTTCAGTGTGTGTCTTTCAGTGTGTGTGTTTCAGTGTGTGTGTTTCAGTGTGTGTGTTTCAGTGTGTGTGTTTCAGTGTGTGTGTGTTTCAGTGTGTGTGTGTTTCAGTGTGTGTGTTTCAGTGTGTGTTTCAGTGTGTGTGTGTTTCAGTGTGTGTGTGTTTCAGTGTGTGTGTTTCAGTGTGTGTGTGTTTCAGTGTGTGTGTTTCAGTGTGTGTGTTTCAGTGTGTGTGTTTCAGTGTGTGTGTGTTTCAGTGTGTGTGTTTCAGTGTGTGTGTTTCAGTGTGTGTGTGTTTCAGTGTGTGTGTGTGTGTTTCAGTGTGTGTGTTTCAGTGTGTGTGTTTCAGTGTGTGCGTGTCAGTGTGATGTGTGTGTGTTTCAGTGTGTGTGTTTCAGTGTGTGTGTGTGTGTGTTTCAGTGTGTGTGTTTCAGTGTGTGTGTGTTTCAGTGTGTGTGTTTCAGTGTGTGTGTGTTTCAGTGTGTGCATGTCAGTGTGATGTGTGTGTGTTTCAGTGTGTGTGTTTCAGTGTGTGCGTGTCAGTGTGATGTGTGTGTGTTTCAGTGTGTGTGTTTCAGTGTGTGGGTTTCAGTGTGTGTGTTTCAGTGTGTGTGTTTCAGTGTGTGTGTGTTTCAGTGTGTGTGTTTCAGTGTGTGTGTGTTTCAGTGTGTGTGTTTTTCAGTGTGTGTGTTTCAGTGTGTGTGTTTCAGTGTGTGTGTTTCAGTGTGTGTGTGTCAGTGTGTGTGTGTGTTTCAGTGTGTGTGTTTCAGTGTGTGTGTTTCAGTGTGTGTGTTTCAGTGTGTGTGTTTCAGTGTGTGTGTTTCAGTGTGTGTGTGTTTCAGTGTGTGCGTGTCAGTGTGATGTGTGTGTGTTTCAGTGTGTGCGTGTCAGTGTGATGTGTGTGTGTTTCAGTGTGTGTGTGTGTGTGTTTCAGTGTGTGTGTTTCAGTGTGTGTGTTTCAGTGTGTGTGTTTCAGTGTGTGCGTGTTTCAGTGTGTGTGTGTTTCAGTGTGTGTGTTTCAGTGTGTGTTTCAGTGTGTGTGTGTTTCAGTGTGTGTGTGTTTCAGTGTGTGTGTTTCAGTGTGTGTGTGTTTCAGTGTGTGTGTGTTTCAGTGTGTGTGTTTCAGTGTGTGTGTGTTTCAGTGTGTGTGTTTCAGTGTGTGTAGCATGATTGTTTCACTTCTCCAACTTGTAATTGTCACTTCAAAATCTACATAGTGCACCTTTAAAGTATCATTTTTAAGGGTCTAAAGTTCATGTACAGATAAAAACACCGGGGTCACCACCCCTCAGAGGGGAAACCATAAACCACAGTAATCCTCTGAAACATGATCCTCTCTACTACAAGAACACAGGAGAACTACAAGATCACAGGAGAACTACAAGATCACAGGAGAACTACAAGAACACAGGAGAACTACAAGATCACAGGAGAACTAAAAGATCACAGGAGAACTACAAGATCTCAAGAGAACCACAAGATCTCAAGAGAACTACAAGATCTCAAGAGAACCACAAGATCACAGGAGAACCACAAGATCTCAAGAGAACTACAAGATCACAGGAGAACCACAAGATCTCAAGAGAACTACAAGATCTCAAGAGAACCACAAGATCACAGGAGAACCACAAGATCTCAAGAGAACTACAAGATCACAGGAGAACTACAAGATCACAGGAGAACTACAAGATCTCAAGAGAACTACAAGATCACAGGAGAACTACAAGATCACAGGAGAACTACAAGATCAGAGGAGAACTACAAGATCACAGGAGAACTACAAGATCATAGGAGAACTACAAGATCTCAAGAGAACCACAAGATCACAGGAGAACTACAAGATCACAGGAGAACTACAAGATCTCAAGAGAACCACAAGATCACAGGAGAACTACAAGATCTCAAGAGAACTACAAGATCACAGGAGAATTACAAGATCACAGGAGAACTACAAGATCACAGGAGAACTACAAGATTTCAAGAG
>NC_089203.1:31344146-31354146 GCF_963930695.1 Labrus bergylta | reverse complement strand
ACTTTCTCTCCAGTGATTTAACACTCTGCTCAAAATATATTTATGTTTACAGTTTTACTTCATAGTTAAGAGATATAATAAATAAGTGTTACTAATGTTCACACGAGTCACAACAGAGATGCATCACAGTGATTATTATTTAATGTTAGTTTTTCACATTTTACTTTAACCTCTTCCTCACTGATACTGCACAGACAAATTTATTTATTTTAATGGGTGTGTATGTGACTTCTGGAGCTTCTGCAGAAAGCTCCTAGTGGACACTGGAGGAACTGCAGGATTTTTCACTGCAGCAACAGCTTCATGTTTCTAACCCTGAGGTTGCTGCTCGGTATTGATACTTAGCAAACGTTGTGCTTTCATTTCAGAGAGTTTCAAAGGTAAAGTCCATTCAATGCAGGAAAAGTTCAGGGTTCCTGTTTATTTGTTAAAGGACCTTAGGTTGGGTTAAAACCCTTAACCCTTCCCCTGTGAGGAATGACTAAATGTCTACATTTTGTCATTCCTCTGATGGACAGATGGAGTCGATGTGATTGAGCCATCCTCTTCGGTGTAGCTGCTCAAACTGCCTCATACAAATGGAGAGATGTCTGATGAGCTTTTCTTTGCTCCGACTGCTCAGGTGCCTCGTCGCTGGAGAGATGGATGTCGGCTGAGGATATCAGCCATCGTTTAATCAGCCTGCTGCAGCATCTGCTCTCGGCTTTTTAAATAGATGGTGTAATGAGGTGAGGAGCGCTGCTCTCTTCATGTCATTCAGTCACAGCAGGACACAAAAAACACGGCATACTGTACGTTTGTATTACAGATGCTCCCACAATTCAGCTGGGACTCCAGGAGGAAGGTCGTGATCTGTTCAGTGGACAAGCTGTGGACAGGAAATTACAATTAAACAGATGGCAGCCTGAATAAATGAGAAACTGAATCTCACAAAGACGGGGTTGTGTGAGGAAGTGGAGACAGTTTGGGACGTAATGTGGAGACAGTTTGGGACATAGTGTGGAGACAGTTTGCGACGTAGTGTGGAGACAGTTTGGGACGTAGTGTGGAGACAGTTTGGGACGTAGTGTGGAGACAGTTTGCGACGTAGTGTGGAGACAGTTTGGGACGTAGTGTGGAGACAGTTTGGGACATAGTGTGGAGACAGTTTGGGACGTCTCCACAAGTTTGCGACGTAGTGTGGAGTCAGTTTGGGACGTCTCCACACAGTTTGGGACGTAGTGTGGAGACAGTTTGCGATGTCTCCACACAGTTTGGGACGTAGTGTGGAGACAGTTTGGGACGTCTCCACACAGTTTGGGACGTAGTGTGGAGTCAGTTTGGGACGTAGTGTGGAGTCAGTTTGAGACGTAGTGTGGAGTCAGTTTGGGACGTAGTGTGGAGTCAGTTTGGGACGTAGTGTGGAGTCAGTTTGGGACATAGTGTGGAGTCAGTTTGGGACGTCTCCATACAGTTTGGGACGTAGTGTGGAGTCAGTTTGAGACGTAGTGTGGAGTCAGTTTGGGACGTAGTGTGGAGTCAGTTTGAGACGTACTGTGGAGTCAGTTTGGGACGTCTCCACACAGTTTGGGACGTAGTGTGGAGACAGTTTGGGACGTAGTGTGGAGTCAGTTTGGGACGTAGTGTTGAGTCAGTTTGAGACGTAGTGTGGAGACAGTTTGGGACGTAGTGTAGAGACAGTTTGGGACGTCTCCACACAGTTTGCGACGTAGTGTGGAGTCAGTTTGAGATGTCTCCACACAGTTTGGGACGTAGTGTGGAGACAGTTTGGGACGTCTCCATACAATTTGGGACGTAGTGTGGAGTCAGTTTGAGACGTTGTCTGGAGACAGTTTGGGACGTAGTGTGGAGACAGTTTGCGACATAGTGTGGAGACAGTTTGGGATGTAGTGTGGAGTCAGTTTGGGATGTCTCCACACAGTTTGGGACGTAGTGTGGAGTCAGTTTGAGACGTAGTGTGGAGTCAGTTTGGGACATCTCCACACAGTTTGGGACGTAGTGTGGAGACAGTTTGGGACGTAGTGTGGAGTCAGTTTGGGACGTAGTGTTGAGTCAGTTTGAGACGTAGTGTGGAGACAGTTTGGGACGTAGTGTAGAGACAGTTTGGGACGTCTCCACACAGTTTGCGACGTAGTGTGGAGTCAGTTTGGGATGTCTCCATACAATTTGGGACATAGTGTGGAGTCAGTTTGAGACGTTGTCTGGAGACAGTTTGGGACGTAGTGTGGAGACAGTTTGCGACATAGTGTGGAGTCAGTTTGGGACGTAGTGTGGAGACAGTTTGGGACGTAGTGTGGAGTCAGTTTGGGATGTCTCCACACAGTTTGGGACGTAGTGTGGAGTCAGTTTGGGACGTAGTGTGGAGTCAGTTTGAGACGTAGTGTGGAGACAGTTTGGGACGTAGTGTGGAGTCAGTTTGAGACGTTGTCTGGAGACAGTTTGGGACATAGTGTAGAGACAGTTTGGGACGTCTCCACACAGTTTGGGACGTAGTGTAGAGACAGTTTGGGACGTCTCCACACAGTTTGGGACGTAGTGTGGAGTCAGTTTGAGACGTAGTGTGGAGTCAGTTTGGGACGTCTCCACACAGTTTGGGATGTAGTGTGGAGTAAGTTTGGGACGTAGTGTGGAGTCAGTTCGGGATGTCTCCACACAGTTTGGGACGTAGTGTGGAGTAAGTTTGGGACGTAGTGTGGAGTCAGTTTGGGACGTCTCCACACAGTTTGGGACGTAGTGTGGAGTCAGTTTGGGACGTCGCCACACAGTTTGAGACGTAGTGTGGAGTCAGTTTGAGACGTAGTGTGGAGTCAGTTTGGGACGTCTCCACACAGTTTGGGACGTAGTGTGGAGTCAGTTTGAGACGTTGTCTGGAGTCAGTTTGGGACGTAGTGTGGAGTCAGTTTGGGACGTCTCCACACAGTTTGGGACGTAGTGTGGAGTCAGTTTGGGACGTAGTGTGGAGACAGTTTGGGACGTAGTGTGGAGACAGTTTGGGACGTCTCCACACAGTTTGGGACGTAGTGCAGAGACAGTTTGGGACGTCTCCACACAGTTTGGGACGTAGTGTGGAGTCAGTTTGAGATGTAGTGTGGAGTCAGTTTGGGACGTCTCCACACAGTTTGGGACGTAGTGTGGAGTCAGTTTGGGACGTAGTGTGGAGACAGTTTGGGACGTAGTGTGGAGACAGTTTGGGACGTCTCCACACAGTTTGGGACGTAGTGCAGAGACAGTTTGGGACGTCTCCACACAGTTTGGGACGTAGTGTGGAGTCAGTTTGAGATGTAGTGTGGAGTCAGTTTGGGACGTCTCCACACAGTTTGGGACGTAGTGTGGAGACAGTTTGGGACGTCTCCACACAGTTTGGGACATAGTGTGGAGTCAGTTTGAGACGTAGTGTGGAGTCAGTTTGGGACGTCTCCACACAGTTTGGGACGTAGTGTGGAGACAGTTTGGGACGTCTTCACACAGTTTGGGACGTAGTGTGGAGTCAGTTTGAGACGTAGTGTGGAGTCAGTTTGGGACATCTCCACACAGTTTGGGACGTAGTGTAGAGACAGTTTGGGACGTAGTGTGGAGACATTTTGCGACATAGTGTGGAGACAGTTTGGGACATCTCCACACAGTTTGGGACGTAGTGTGGAGTCAGTTTGGGACGTCTCCACACAGTTTGGGACGTATTGTGGAGACAGTTTGGGACGTCTCCACACAGTTTGGGACGTATTGTGGAGACAGTTTGGGACGTAGTGTGGAGTCAGTTTGGGATGTCTCCACACAGTTTGGGACGTAGTGTGGAGTCAGTTTGAGAAGTAGTGTGGAGTCAGTTTGGGACGTAGTGTGGAGACCGTTTGGGACGTCTCCACACAGTTTGGGACGTATTGTGGAGACAGTTTGGGACGTCTCCACACAGTTTGGGACGTATTGTGGAGACAGTTTGGGACGTCTCCACACAGTTTGGGACGCCTCCACACAGTTTGGGACGTATTGTGGAGACAGTTTGGGACGCCTCTACACAGTTTGGGACGTCTCCACACAGTTTGGGACGTAGTGTGGAGTCAGTTTGAGAAGTAGTGTGGAGTCAGTTTGGGACGTAGTGTGGAGACCGTTTGGGATGTCTCCACACAGTTTGGGACGTATTGTGGAGACAGTTTGGGACGTCTCCACACAGTTTGGGACGTATTGTGGAGACAGTTTGGGACGTCTCCACACAGTTTGGGACGCCTCCACACAGTTTGGGATGTTTTGTGGAGACAGTTTGGGACGCCTCTACACAGTTTGGGACGTCTCCACACAGTTTGGGACGCCTCCACACAGTTTGGGATGTTTTGTGGAGACAGTTTGGGACGCCTCTACACAGTTTGGGACGTCTCCACACAGTTTGGGACGGGAGTTGTTTAGAATGACTGAGGATCCAGATAAATGACGTCTCGTACAGCAGGTGCTGTAAGTCAGCTTTGATGGAGTCTGTGCCTCCAGGGTTTCTCACAGCTGTTGACACAGACAGTGTTCAGTCTGCAGGAGACAGTAGATTGATAAATACTGTCAAACGTTTCCCAGCACAGGGGAGACATTTGGCACATTTCTCTTGCCATCCTACTCAGAGGTAATTTGCATTTTGAGTTTGAGATATTTGTTGTGATTTAACAGATACTTTTTAAACTTTCTGCTCTATGGGCTGCTCTGGTTGCATACAGTAGGTCTGTGTGTATTCCTATCCGTACCTAAACGTCACAGTTTGGACGTCACTGAGTGATTAAGTTTATATTAAGGAAACATGTTATGTTGAAGTGCTGGCTTCTCTGACAACAATGCAGCAGCCAGTATGTCCTCCTTCTAACTTTAGATTCTGCTCCTGAATGCTCTGGATTTGTTTGGACCAGAGAAGGTAGGCGCTTTTAAGACACCCCCACGCCCCTGGGTTTGTCAGATATGAGAGCAGTTATCAGGTCAACAGGTGTTGCAGCGATGGAAGCGGTCAAGAGAAGTGGTTCAGATAGAAGTGATTGTACCCGACCTAAAAAGCCTCTGCATGTTTCTAATAAGCTCCACGAGCAGAAAACGTGCTCAAACTAGGATCAATATTGGAGATGCTTTTGAAAAATGGAGAGAGGTTAGAACACAGAAAGGTTTACAGACCCATGCAGAGCTGGATAAACACTGAAGCTTCAGAGTCCACCACATGGTGACCTGAGTGAGTATCCACTCTAGAGAGGAGGGGGGGGAGACAGCTCTCTATGATGTTTAGAATTTAGACTGCAGTACCCGTTTTAACCACTAGGTGTGAGAGGTTCATATTGCTCCTAACAAACATAAACTGAGTTATCTCTCACCTTGATTATGTTTTTTATATAGTTTCATTGAAATGCTGCTGCAGTCTAAGCTTCCTGTTTCGTCACATGGAGTTGAAGTGTGAGGTGATGAAGCACAGAGCTCTCTCTGGACAGAGATGAAGGGGCAGCAGTAGAAATGCTGGTTGTGCACAGAGTTCATACGTTCCATCCTTGTGGCGATAATTAACTTTGACTGCAGGAATTTGACACAGGATCCTCTGGCTTATCTAGAGCTCTTACTGGCATGCTGGGTGTGCATTTTTGGAGGAAGGAAACGTGCAATTTGTCATTCAACTTTTCAAAAACACTGAAAAGATTCAAATACATTCAGCCAAAGGCTTTGGGTACGGAGGTCTGTAATTTCATGAACCTATTGTTAACTTTGAAAAACATGTATAACCTTACTGATTCAATCCTGCTTCATAAACAAGAGAACATTATGTTTGGATCATGAGTTGTTTACACTTCAACTAATACCAGAGGGACACCATGATGTCCAACAAAGAGGCTCCATGTTTCGTGTCTTTGAGAAATGTTCAGAGTGATTCATGAGAGCGTCCCGTTGGAGGGTTTCCAAAGATCAGGTGTCAAAGGCAGAGCGCTTAGTGAGTGTGGCTACATCACTAGTATGAGCTCTTGACTGATTTTATTTGGTTTTATATTTTGTTGTGCTGTCTGATTTTTTAAATTTGTTTTGGTTTATGTTTTATGGTGATGTTGTCCTTGTGTTTCTTGTCTTCTTTGTGCTCCTGCTGCGACGCAAATTTCCCCTTGTGGGACATTTCTGAATCTGAATCTAGTGAGACTGGTTGTTTCTAACATTTCATCATGAAGTCCTTGAACCTGTGTCTGTACACTAAAAAGTCATGATGTCATGACCTCAAGCCCTGCCAAATATGATCATTTTCAAAGTTGTCTGTGCGGGAGAGTGGTTTTAAAGTGTGTTGTCGCTCTCTGCCGGCACCTCAATCGTTCATGCGTTTTGTTCTCGATGTGATCATGTGCCTCAGATTTACTCACGCCACGTTTGGAATAACAATACGATGAACCGCCATGCACAGAGACTCCCAGGTGTGAGCGTGCTGAAACGAGAGGGAATCCATCCACACCATTTCACAGAGTCTCTGGATCTCCCATCATCTTAACGTCCTCATTACTACACCTCATTGGATCTTTGAAATGATACAAGCACGCCGCCCGGATATCTTGATCCTAGCGACCTCCAGGTCAGAGGTTCAGTCTGAGCTGCGTGAATAAATGGAGAGTTGTCATGTTTAAGAGTTTTTATTCAGACTCTGTTCTTCTTTTTGAAGCTTTTCATTCAGTTACCTTTTAACCATGATTTAGAGAATGACTCATTTAACTTACAACAGGAAATAAACATCCAGATAGCAGCTGATCACTCAGTCAGTACCTCAGTCTGTAGGGACTTGAATTGGGCAGGGGGGGTTGCTGGTTCAAATCCTGGTGCGGACCAAGTCTGGAAAAGTGTCTGAAAAGGTGCCAAATCACTGCTGAGGTTTCCTAAAGCAGGCCAGCGGACCCCCAACAGCTCGGTTCTGTCCCGCGCGGCCCCTCCCCCACATCTCTCCGCTCTGCTCACTTCTCTGTGGACGGATTCAAACAATCCTCTCAGCCGTCAAATCCCAAATCACAGGTCAGTTTACTTCTACAACACACACACATACACACCACATACACACACACACACACACACACACACACACACACACACACACACACACACACACACAGCTCACTGAACGCAGGGCTCCGCCTCCTCCTCGCGTCAGAGCGAGTGTCAGTGTTTGAAAGAAGCTATCTGCTGGAACGGTTAGACTCGCCTCACAGGGAGTCTACCTGCTGAAGGTGGTTAAACTCGCCATCTTCAGTCCAACATGATTCAAAGAAGCAAGCTGTGGCGGTGACACGTGTTCAAAGGTAAATGACTCTCCACAGCGTCTTAGCATCTCCGCTAAAGATGCGATAATTTGATGATAAACACGTTCTACTTATGACCGGTTCTCCTCCAGCAACAGCAGCACCCTGCATCTCCACGCTCAGATCTTCAAATCTTCAAATCTAAATAAATCTGTGAAACTGATCTCATGAGGAAACACACACCATCCTTAACAGGAAATAAATGAATGATCATTACCAAACTAAAAGCCTAACTCAAGGTCCTCATTAGAGTCCTGAACAGGAGCCGGTCCATCCTGAGCCTGCAGAAAAACACATCTCATTAACTCACCTCAGCGTTTTCAAAGACAAAGACCCCGAGACCCCCAGAGCCCTCATATCTACAAAGACAATGCAGAGGTGGCCCCTTCGCCCTTCAAAGTAAAAGCACATGAAAGAGAAGAAACCCAAGCTCCTCTTCAGGTTACGGGGAAAATGTTGAAGTGTGCAGATAAGTGTGATAAAAGTAACTTCCATGTTTTTGTCTCGTCGGCTCGATGAGAGGCAAACAAAGGTTCATTGATTCCAGACTGTTGAGCTGCACAATCATTAGCATCAAAATAAGAAAAGATTTACTTTTATTGATCCCCTCAAGGGTAAATTTCAATTTTTACACTCTATAAGTCATGAACACACACACATGCACAAACAGGATCCTATGGACATGCACTAATGGAGAGAAGCGAGAGTAACGGGGCGGCCCACAGCGGGCGATCCTGAGCTGATGGTGAGGAGGGGGTTTGGTGCCTTGCTCAAGGTCACCTCGGCAGTGCTCAGGAGGTGATCTAGCACCTCTCCAGCTACCAGACCAACTTCCAGATTTGGTCTGCACTGGGACTTGAAATGGTGACTGTCTGGTTCCCAACCCAAGTCCCTACAGACTGAGCTACTGCCGCCCCACTGAGGTACTGTCGTAAGTAAGTTGAAGTATGTCATCGTGTTGTTCACAGTGAGGGTGAGCTGGATCCTGAGATCGACAGTTGGATTGGCGTCGGCAGTAATGAGGGCGTTGAACATTGTGGTGAAGAGCAAGCTGAGCCTGAAGGTGAAGCTTTCCATTCACCGCTTCATCTTTGTTTTAACCCTCACCTGTCTGAGGTCAGGAGCTCTGAGTAGAGACCAGAAAACATTGAGATCCAGGATACAAGTGGCTGCTAAGAGTTTCCTCTGGAAGGGGTCTGGGCCTTAGTGAGAGGGGGAAGACCTTAGACATTCAGGGGAGGAGCTTAGACATTCAGGGGAGGGGCTTAGACATTCAGGGGAGCGGCTTAGATTAGAGCTGCTACTCCTTCATATCTAAAGGAGTCAGTTGAAGTGGTTCAGGTATCTGATCAGGATCCTCCTGGACGCCCCCCTTTGGAGGTTTTCAGGGCACGCCCGACTGAGAGGCGTAGACCCAGAGCTCGCTGGAGGAATGAGGACAGCCCCGCACGAACATGAGCCTGCAGCACTTTTGTTTCCTTCAGGCCGAATTTAATCCAAAAGACAAAAGCTTCAGCTTGATGCGTGCTTGCAGCGTTCTCCGTTTTAAATGACCTCAGTGTGTATTCGAAACAGAGCATGACGTGGAAACAGGAGCGTTGACCAGAATGGCAGCGAGTGGCGGCGGCGGCGTGCGCTGACGACCCTGTCAGCTGACCGGTAATGAGTGGAAATTGGTTGTGATCATCGTTTCTAAAAAGAGAGACACTCGGACCTCTGTAGACCTGCTCACTCTGATTTCTGATCTTTAAGAACAATGGCGTGCTGTGAAAAAAACACAAACATTCACGTGAAAGAGAGCGAGCGGCGTTGTAGACAGACCGTCGTTCACAGCCCAAAACAGAACCTCTAATGCAGCCGAGTGTTCGTCCAGAAACAGAAAATAAAGTCTGTGAGTCTCAGAGAGTCGGTTTGAACCCTGACCTTTACAGCAGGGCGGGAACCAATAACAGACATGTCTAAGGTCATTGTTTCCACGGGGGCGCTGCCTCCTGTGGACGCACACGCCCCGATGGTTAACGGCGTCTGCACCACAGATGAGACCGAGTGAAGCGCTCATGTGGAACAGATCACGACCTCGTGTGTTTTCAGTCCCAGCACAGATGTGTCTCGTGGTTATCGTTCAGGTCGCCACGCACGTGTTCATCAACGCCGACCACTTCTATTTATAGCTCACTTTGAGGTCACACTGAGTGTTCAACATTAAAGCAGACACTTTATGAAACAGGTTGAAATGTTTCTCACAGAGAATATTCCAGAAGCATCTTTTTATTTAACGCTGAAATAAAATCTGAAAGATTCTGACGACGCAAACATGACCATGAACAGAATCCACGAGTCACAAGATCTCTACAGATCATCATCAGACGCTTTCATCCAAAGAGACGATGAGGGAGTTTGGAAGGTTCGTGCCCACCACCGGGGGGCGACAGAGGAGAAGAGGTCTAGTCAACGACCCTGTTGTGAAGGTTGGATCAGACGTCTTTCATTGGCAAAGAGCGTAGTGGGGGGGAGGGGAGTGTAGACCTGGATCAGAGAGTTAAAGTAAGGAGCAGTGAGCGGTAACTGGTGGAGGGAGATGTGCTACATGTCCTGACTCAGCATCTTATCATACCTCAAAGTGAAACTTAAAAACAACAAACTTTGAGTCAATGTTAAAAATCACATCTGTCATCAATGTGAGACAGAAGTGAACGTTCAGCTCGGAGATTCAATTCTGAAAAATAAAACTT